>NC_074673.1:27230155-27383286 GCF_029448725.1 Salvelinus fontinalis | reverse complement strand
GTGTGAGGATGGTGGTGTTCTTGTGCTCATCTTACCATGACCCTCGGCCTATCACATGTGAGCATAGTAGACTCAGCATTTGTTTAATGTCACTCATTTGGTTGGTGGGGGCTGGGCCAGTTGCTCCTCTCACAGCCTGTGCGTAGCTCTGCCTGCTGGGCTGTGGCTCCTCCAGGTGTGGGTCTGCGGTGGGGAGGAGGGGGGTGGTAGGCCTCATCTGGGTGGCTCTGAAGCTGGGCTGGGGTGGTCTGTGCTGCGCTGGCTGTGGTGGGCATTGAGGTTGGTGGTGCTGTGGTCGTGGCTGGGGGGTCCAGGGTGCTGGTCCGGGGTGTTGTCTCGGTGATCTCGGCGGGGTGGAGATTGTTCCGCTGTTCCTGGGTGGAGAGGTCGGGCTGCGGTTTAAAGCGACGTCCTTGAGAGTCTTGGCAAGGATGGGGACTGTCTCCCTGTACAGGTGAACATGGTCATAGAGACAGTCCAGATCGAGGGTGGGATGGTGGGCCAGGTGTACATTGGGTCGCAGGGCACAGTCCCGGGATAGGCTGGCGTTTATTCTTTGGATTGTGGCAGGGTGGAAGTCCCTCCTCTGTCGAAGGGTTGACACTATGATTCTTGAGTTGGGGAAGATTGCGGAGGCCTTCTCAATCACTCCCCATAGTGAAGTCGCCACCCTCTCCTGCTGAGCACGCAGGTCGTTGCTTCCGGTATGTATAATTATGTGGCTTGGCGACCCGAGATGGGCCTTATCAAGCAGCTCCATGGCACTCTGCGTTGTTGGGCACCACACCTTTCTCGTTTTGTGTCTAGGGAAAAGTTTCTTCTCCTGGACATACTTCCCATTTGAGTCCATTAACAGGACGATGTCAGCCAGTGTTTCTTCTGGACTGGGGGGGGCAGAGTGGGGGCTGGTGGGTGTTGGAGCTGGGGTGTGGCTGGTCTGTGTTGGTGCCACTGTCAGTGGGAGGCTGTTCTGTGGGTTGGGGAGGAGGGGTGCAGCAGGCAGGGCTGGGGAAGTCTGGCTGGTTGAGCTGGGCTACTTTGCAACCATTGCTTTTTGTTTGACATACATTTTTATGTGAAAACCATGAGTAACCGTAGAATTGACTCTAACCGTGGAATTGCCCATATAATGTATGAAGAAGAGTCTGATTATCACTGACCCCCATCTGTCCGTGCTCCTTTTTGGTTTTCTCACTCAGTTTGGTCTTTTGATGTAGTTGTATTAACTGCCCTTGCTAGGTTTGTTCTAGCTCGTTCCTTCTGGCTAGCTTGTTAGTCTGCTGGCTAGGTCTTTGTTGTGTAGCTAGCTAGCTAGACTCAAAACATCTTAACCTGTTGGGGATGGGGGCGCTGTTTAGACTACTTATGCTAATTTGGCTAATTTTTTAAACGGCTTCCCACAAAATCCTTGATCGTACAATATGCATATTATTATTATTATTGGATAGAAAACAGTCTATAGTTTCTATAGGAGTTGAAATTTTGTCTCTAAGTGGAACAGAGCCCATTCTACAGCAATTTCCCTGACATGGAGTCAGATTTGAGAAATGTTGGCCACTGTTCTGAAGTCATTTAAAAGGGCACTGTCGTTGCTATGACTATACGGACACTTCTTACGTCTTCCCCTGGATGCCTTTACGTGATGACGATTCCAACGGGGTCGATTGCGCGTTCACAGGCCCTACAAATGAAAAAACCCTGAAGCTAGTCATTCTTTGGGAGCTGCGTCATGAGCCAAGAGGACACCGGCGCGCACTTGTTCCAAGCGTTAGTTTAGCCTGTTATATTTCTCCGGTCATCTTTTCACTCGTTATAGGAGTTAAAAACATCATAAGGTAGTTAATTTAAAGCGTTTTATAGCAATTTATATCCGTTTAGTGCGATTTTGGGACATTTATTTTTGCAACGATGTGAAAAGTTGGGCACGCTTTTCAGTTCATCCCGAACGCAGTTGACATTTCCACATGGCAAGAGGACAGCTTTCCACCAAAAGACAATTTCTCCCAAGAAAGGATCCTTTGCCCAAGATACTGATGGAAGAACAGCTCAAAGTAGGACATTTTTATTATGATAAATCGTGTTTCTGTCGAAAAATTTTAGTGGCTTAGGACGCCATGTTTTTTGACGTAGCTTCGCTTGGCGCAAACTGTATTGAAAAGTAAGGATAAATTAAAAAATGTAATAACGCAATTGTATTAAGAATTAAATTGTCTATCAATCCCTGTCCACCCTGTATTTTTTAGTCACGTTTATGAGTATTTATGTATAAGAGTAGATCACTGTCTAAGTGGCGCAAGGACATTTTCTGACCAACTGAGCTACATTTCACATTGTCTAACCATGATTTTGGGGGCTAAATATAAACATTTTCGATCAAACTGTATATGCATGTTGTAATGTGATGTTACAGGAGTGTCATCGGAAGAATTCTGAGAAGGTTAGTGAAAAAATTAATATCTTTTGGCGATGTTGACTTTTATCGCTCACTTTGGCTAGAATCAATGCTGGGCTGCTAATTGCTATGTGCTAAGCTAATATAACGATTTATTGTGTTTTCGCTGTAAGACACTTAGAAAATCTGAAATATTGTCTGTATTCACAGGATCTGTGTCTTTCGATTCGTGTATGCTGTGTATTTTTACGAAATGTTTGATGATTAGTAGTTAGGTAAACACGTTGCTCATTGTAATTATTCTAGTCCATTTGTGATGGTGGGTGCAATTGTAAACTATGAAGTCTACCTGAAATATGCACTTTTTTCTAACAAAACCTATCCCATACCATAAATATGTTATCAGACTGTCATCTAATGAGTTTTTTTGTTGGTTAGGGGCTATAAATATCTTAGTTTAGCCGAATTGGTGATGGCTACTGGTGTTGGTGGACAAATAAAAGATGGTGGATTATGCTAATGTGTTTTTAGGTAATAGATGTACATCTTTACATATTGTGTCTTCCCTGTAAAACATTTTAAAAATCGGAAATGTTGACTGGATTCACAAGATCTGTGTCTTTCATTAGCTGTATTGGACTTTAATGTGTGAAAGTTAAATATTTAAAAAAAATATTTTTTTTGAATTTCGCGGCACTGGTTTTTCAGTGGGGGGGGGGGGGGGTGTGCCGCTAGCGCCACGCTGATCCTAGACAGGTTAACTTGAGGCGCAAAGTTACTTTTTTTCTATTCTGAATGAATAGAGTTGTTGTTCATCACTTATTGTCTGGAATTCTTCTTCGATTAGAGTGTTTATCTCATTCTAAAAACCAAAAAAATCAAATATATCAGGAGCTCATGTTAAGCATGACTCTCTCTCTCTCTCTCTCTCTCTCTCTCTCTCTCTCTCTCTCTCTCTCTCTCGTCGGAGTGCATGCTGGGAGTGAGTCGTCAAGCAGGAGTGATTGTGAGAGCGACTGGAATTCTTTTTTTTCTCTATTGGGTTTTGGTATGTAAATATATATAAATTGATTAGTTTAGTTGTTTTAAGGGTATCTTGTCTAACTATCACTAAGCAAGTATAGGGGTGGTGGGATCGTTTGAGGGTGTTTTTTTCGCGAGGGCACAACCAGCGGGTGGGGCTGGTTGAAATGGCCACTCGTGGAAGTTTGGAGTATGAAAAACTTAGTCGAAGTTTGGAGTATGAAAAACTTAGTCGGCGCAATGGAATAAAAATTCCTGCAGCGTCTGGGTGTTCAGTGGAAGAATGTAGCTTGGCTGTGGGTGCTATCATTGTGTATGATAGCATCAAATCAGCCTCAAGGATGAATAGCGCAGTAGTGATATTCTTAGATTCCATTGAAAAGGTGAATAAGATGGTGGAGAGAGGTGTTATTTTGCGGGAGACACAGACGCCGGTATTTCCGCTTATGAATCCGGCGAAGAAGGTTATATTGTCTAACGTACCACCATTTGTTAGAGATGAAGTGTTGGAGCGAGAGTTATCTCGTCATGGTCAAATCGTATCTACAATAAAGAAGGTTATTTTTGGATGCAAATCTCCGTTGCTGAAACATGTCGTGTCTCATAGGAGACAAGTGCATATGATCTTAAAAAAGGACGTTGATGAACTGAATTTAGCGTTCAGTTTTAAGATTGATGGATTTGATTATGTTTTCTACGCTTCTACTGAATCAATGAAATGTTTTGGTTGTGGAAGAGAGGGGCATTTGGTGCGTAGTTGTCCTGAGAATGAGCGCGCAGAGCCCGGTAATAGCTATAGTGATGGTGCAGCTAACGCATCAACGCGAAGGGATGAACATGCTAAGGGTGCAGGGGAAGGGAGAAGGTGGGCAGATGTGGTTGGAAAAGTAGGAGAGGAAGGCATTGTGGATACGGAGGCATGTGGTAGATCAGAACAAAGAGGAAGGGGAAACAGTCGGTGAGATTGCGACTGCCATCCCTGAGGTGGTGCTGGAAAATGAAATTGGAGATAAAGAGGAAATTGAAATAACGGAAAAGGAAGAAGCTGTTTTCAAAGTACCGAGGAGTAAGAGAAAGAATGTAGGGGGTGGTGCAGGGTCTAATTCTAAGAGGAAGGTAGAGATTGATAAATTAGTTGAAGATGAAAAGGTTGAAGAGATGGTAGAGTTTTCTTCTGGGGAGGATAGCGAGAGTGAGTCATCTGACGCGTCACAACAAAATAGCGAGATAAATGGGGAGGACGGGAGGTATGGGATTAACCTGTCTAGGATCAGCGTGGCGCTAGCGGCACACCCCCCCCCCCCCCACTGAAAAACCAGTGCCGCGAAATTCAAAAAAAATATTTTTTTAAAATATTTAACTTTCACACATTAAAGTCCAATACAGCTAATGAAAGACACAGATCTTGTGAATCCAGTCAACATGTCCGATTTTTAAAATGTTTTACAGGGAAGACACAATATGTAAAGATGTACATCTATTACCTAAAAACACATTAGCATAATCCACCATCTTTTATTTGTCCACCAACACCAGTAGCTATCACCAATTCGGCTAAACTAAGATATTTATAGCCCCTAACCAAGAAAAAAACTCATTAGATGACAGTCTGATAACATATTTATGGTATGGGATAGGTTTTGTTAGAAAAAAGTGCATATTTCAGGTAGATGGCATAGGTTACAATTGCACCCACCGTCACAAATGGAATAGAAAAACTACTTAGAGCAACGTGTTTACCTACTTACTAATCATCAAACATTTCGTAAAAATACACAGCATACACGAATCGAAAGACACAGATCCTGTGAATACAGACAATATTTCAGATTTTCTAAGTGTCTTACAGCGAAAACACAATAAATCGTTATATTAGCATAGCACATAGCACATAGCAGCCCAGCATTGATTCTAGCCAAAGTGAGCGATAAAAGTCAACATCGCCAAAATATATTAATTTTTTCACTAACCTTCTCAGAATTCTTCAGATGACACTCCTGTAACATCATATTACACAATCCATATAGAGTTTGATCGAAAATGTTTATATTTAGCCACCAAAATCATGGTTAGACAATGTGAAATGTAGCTCAGCTGGTCAGAAAATGTCCTTGCGCCACTTAGACAGTGATCTACTCTTATACATAAATACTCATAAACGTGACTAAAAAATATAGGGTGGACAGGGATTGATAGACAATTTAATTCTTAATACTATTGCGGAATTACATTTTTTAATTTATCCTTACTTTTCAATACAGTTTGCGCCAAGCGAAGCTACGTCAAAAAACATGGCGTCCTAAGCCACTAAAATTTTTCGACAGAAACACGATTTATCATAATAAAAATGTCCTACTTTGAGCTGTTCTTCCATCAGTATCTTGGGCAAAGGATCCTTTCTTGGGAGTAATCGTCTTTTGGTGGAAAGCTGTCCTCTTGCCATGTGGAAATGCCAACTGCGTTCGGGATGAACTGGAAGCGTGCCCAGCTATTCACAGCGTTAAAGAAATAAATGTCCCAAAATCGCACTAAACGGATATAAATTGCTATAAAACGCTTTAAATTAACTACCTTATGATGTTTTTAACTCCTATAACGAGTAAAAACATGACCGGAAAAATATAACAGGCTAAACTAACGCTTGGAAAAATAGCAGGTCGATGTCCTCCACGCGCATTACGCAGCTGCAAAGGAGCTCCTACCTACAGGGTTTTTTGATTTATTGGGCCTGTGAACGCGCAATCGACCCCATTCAAATCGTCATCACGTAAAGGCATCCAGGGGAAGACGTAAGCAGTGTCTGTATAGTCATAGCAATAACAGTGCCCTTTTAACTGACTCCAGAACAGTGGCCAAAATTTCTGAAATCTGACTCCATGTCAGGGAAATTGCTGTAGAATGGGCTCTGTTCCACTTAGAGACAAAATTTCAACTCCTATAGAAACTATAGACTGTTTTCTATCCAATAATAATAATAATATGCATATTGTACGATCAAGGATTTTGTGGGAAGCCGTTTCAAAAATTACACGATTAGCATAAATAGTCACAACAGCGCCCCCATCCTCAACAGGTTAATTAGGGGAAAGGGAAGTGACATAAATTTTCTACAAGAAACGCATAGTAATTTGGAAAATGAAGTAATGTGGAAACAGGAGTGGGGGGGGACAGTGGTGTGTAGTCATAAAAACTCAAAAAGTGGGGGTGTGGCTATATTGTTCTCAAGAGGGTTTTTGCCTTTGTCTTATGAGGTTGAAGAGGTAGTTGAGGGGAGGTTATTAAAAGTTAGAGCAAGGTATGAAAACATCACTATGTGTCTGATAAATGTATATACCCCAGTGGTGGCAGTTGAGAGGGTATGTTTTTTAGAGACATTATCAAATACCATTGAGAAATATAACAATGAAGATTATTTATTTATTGCTGGGGATTTTAACTGCACAGTCAGTGATTTAGATAGAAATCACCAAGAACCTCATATAGCCTCAAGGACTTTTTTAAAACGCCTAATTGTAACACATGAATTGTGTGATATTTGGCGGAGTCAACATGGAGGCACAAGGCAGCACACATGGGCGCATGTGAGAGAGAACACCATCTCTATGGCCAGGTTAGATAGGTTTTATTGTTTTGAGCATCAATCTCAGGTCTGTAAATCAAGTGTGATAACCCCAGTGGGATTTTCTGATCATTGTTTAATAACAGAGGTGGTGTTCATTAACGATGTAAAACCCAAAAGCGCATACTGACATTTTAATATAACTTTATTGAGTGATGCTCACTTCAGGAAATGTTTTTGTTTTTTCTGGGAGAGGTGGAGGTCTCAAAAGGCCAGTTTTGTATCCCTTCAACAGTGGTGGGATATAGGGAAAATCCAGATTCAACAATTTTGTAATCAATACACGATGATTGTCACCAAGGATATCACCAGATCAATGAAAGCCCTAGAGTTTGAAATAGTGGAACTCATGATGTTGGTTGAGATCACAGGAGATTGAGGCCATACGCAGGCCCTCAAGAGAAAAAAAGTTGCATTGGCAGACCTGCTGGGTATCAGAGCACAGGGGGCATTGGTGAGAAGTAAGTTCCAGGGAATCTCTGAAATGGATGCCTCATCCAAATTTTTCTTTGGTTTAGAGAAAAAGAATGGACCAAAAAATTATTCATGGTCTCAAATCAGCTGTTGGACAAGAGCTCACTAGCCCTGTGAAATTAGAAAGAGGGCAGTAGAGTTCTATGCTGAGCTCTACAAGTGTGAGTACAAAGAGGATAAAACAGTGACACAGCAGTTCCTTGATGGGCTCCCAAAGGTGGCTGCAGAAGCTCAGGTTGAGCTTGAGCAACCATTGTCTTTGCAGGAGTTATACACTGCATTAAAAGGCATGGAAAATGGAAGGGCACCAGGCATTGATGGGCTTCCCGTTGACTTTTTTAAGCCTTTTTGGACTATGTTGGGAGAGGATTGGCTAGCAGTAGTAAATGATAGTTTAACCGGAGGGTTACTACCAATAAGCTGCAGAAGGGCTGTCCTCACCCTACTGCCCAAAAAGGGTGACCCTAGGGAGGTGAAAAACTGGAGGCCGGTGGCTTTATTGTGCACTGATTATAAGATCCTGTCCAAGGCTTTGTCCAACAGGCTGAGGGAGGTGATGGTGCAAATCATACATACGGACCAGTCCTACTGTGTTCCTGGCAGGCAGATAGGGGATAACATTTCTCTGATTCGTGATTTTTTGGACGTCTCTAGGGCTATTGGGTTGGATGCTGGTCTAATTTCAATTGATCAGGAAAAGGCATTTGACCGAGTTGAACATCAATATTTATGGCACACGTTTGAGGCGTTTGGGTTCAGCTCTGGTTTTATTGCCATGATAAAGGTGATATATGGTGACATTGAAAGTGTATTGAAAGTTAACGGTGGTTTGAGTGCTCCTTTTAAAGTGTGTAGAGGTATTAGGCAGGGATGTTCTTTATCAGGGATGTTATATGCCATTGCTATAGAGCCACTACTAAATAGCATTAGAAGTCGCATTGAAGGGGTGTACCTTTCAGAGGATATTTCTCCTATTCGTCTCTCAGCCTATGCTGATGATGTAGTTGTTTTAGTGAAAAATCAAGCGCAGGTGGATAGTTTGAGTCTAATGGTTGATCGTTTTAGGGGAATATCCTCTGCAAAAGTAAATTGGGAAAAGAGTTGTGCTTTACAGATTGGAGAATGGTCTGGAGGGATCATGGCTTTGCCAGGGGGGCTGGAATGATGTAAGGGAGGTTTTAAGTATCTTGGAGTGTACCTAGGAGATGAGGGGACTATGGAAAAAAAATGGATTGGGGTGGTTGAAATGGTGGAAGGGAGGATGAGGAGATGGCGTTGGTTGTTATCTCGAATGTCATATAGGGGGCGAACTACTATAGTTAACAATGTGATTGCCTCTGCACTATGGCATCGGTTGTCAGTTTTAGAACCACCATCTGGCCTTCTAGTTAAGATACAGGCAATTATTGTGGATTTCTTTTGGGATAAATATCACTGGGTTCCACAAAGTGTTTTGTATTTGTCAAAAGAGGAGGGGGGACAAGGTCTTGTACATCTTGCTAGTAGGGCTGCTGCTTTCCGGTTTCAGTTTATTCAAAGGTTGCTTTATGGACCGGAAAATGTGGTGTGGAGAGGGGTAGCAGGTCTTGTATTACAGAGGGTTGGAGGATTAGGTTCAAAGAAGGCTTTATTTCTGGTTGATAGTAGCCAGATTTCTAGGGAGGGAGTACCTCCGTTTTACAGAGGTCTTCTCAGAGTGTGGAGCATAATGAAGGTGTCCAGGCGAACTGCAGCGGAGTCAGTGCATTGGTTGTTGGAGGAACCTCTGGTGTATGGGGCAAGACTGGATTGTACAACAGCAGCTGTTCCACATTTCTCCAAGATTCTGGTGAAGGGCAAAATTATCACCTTAAAACAGTTAATGGCCATGGCTGGGCCCGCCTTAATGGATGGAAGACGGGTGGCTGAACATTTGGGGGTGAGGTCGGAAAGGATTGTCGGACAAATGCTGGGAAGCTGCAGGAAGGCTCTGTCAGCGGAAGAGTGGGGTATGCTTAATAGCCACAAGAAGAAGGTACAAGATGAAGACGTCTCATTTCCAAGACTAGGGATTACACCAAATATCCCAGAGTCAGAGAGAAAGGGTTTATTGTTGGATTTGAGAGGGTTGGAGGAGGTGGGTTTGGATGAGGTGAATGGGAAGGACTTGTATAGGGGGTGTGTCAAGGTGTTGAATAAAGATAAATTGAAAAATAGAAAAGACACTCCATGGAGGGTAAAATTGGGAATTGATGACAAGGTAAAGCCAGCATGGAGAGCACTGTACAAACCACCGTTACAAAAGGGTACTGGTGATATGCAATGGAGGGTTTTACATGGCATTATTGCAGTTAATGCTTTTGTATCTGTTATTAACTCAGATGTTAGAGATGGATGTCCTTTTTGTAATATAAGAGAAACAATTTTTCACTGTTTTTTATGGAGTGTGAGAGGATAAAACCTATATTGGAAATGCTGGAATCTTTGTTTAAAGCTGTAGGGGAGATTTTCAATAACACTGTTTTTATTTTGGGGTTTCAATATAGTAAGCAACAGAAAAGAAAATGTCAACTGTTACATTTTATTTTGGGACAAGCTAAGATGTCAATTTTTTGAGTAGGAAACATAAGATAGACACGGGATATGGGCAGGATATAAGATGTGTTTTTAAAGGATTAGTGAAAGCAAGAATAAAAGTGGATTTTGAGTTCTTCTCAGCTGTAAAAGATCTCCCATTAATTGAGGAGAAGTGGGCCTACGAAGGAGCGCTTTGTTTTGTAGAGGGGAAATTATTTTTTGTTGATGAAATAAGTTGAATGTATATGTTCTTTTGTATTTTTATTTTATTTATTTTGTGTAGGAATTACATTTATTGTTTCATTTCTGAAAAGGCAGTGTGTCATTATTTATGTTAACAATTGAGTATAAAATAAAGGTTTTATAAAAACTCAAACTCTCTCTCTCTGTCTCTCTGTCTCTCTGTCTCCCTGTCTCTCTGTCTCTCTCTCTCTCTGTCTCTCTGTCTGTCTCTCTCTGTCTCTCTCTCTCTCTGTCTGTCTGTCTGTCTCTCTCTCTCTCTCTCTCTCTCTGTCTCTCTGTCTCTCTGTCTCTCTGTCTCTCTGTCTCTCTGTCTCTCTGTCTCTCTGTCTCTCTGTCTCTCTGTCTCTCTGTCTCTCTGTCTCTCTGTCTCTCTGTCTCTCTCTCTGTCTCTCTCTCTCTCTCTGTCTCTGTCTCTGTCTCTGTCTCTGTCTCTGTCTCTGTCTCTGTCTCTCTCTCTGTCTCTCTCTGTCTCTCTCTGTCTCTCTCTGTCTCTCTCTGTCTCTCTCTGTCTCTCTCTGTCTCTCTCTGTCTCTCTCTCTCTCTCTCTCTGTCTCTCTCTCTATGTCTCTCTCTCTATGTCTCTATGTCTCTATGTCTCTCTGTCTCTATGTCTCTCTGTCTCTCTGTCTCTCTGTCTCTCTGTCTCTCTGTCTCTCTGTCTCTCTGTCTCTCTCTGTCTCTCTCTGTCTCTCTCTGTCTCTCTCTGTCTCTCTCTGTCTCTCTCTGTCTCTCTCTGTCTCTCTCTGTCTCTCTCTGTCTCTCTCTGTCTCTCTGTCTCTCTGTCTCTCTGTCTCTCTGTCTGTCTCTGTCTCTGTCTCTGTCTCTGTTTCTGTCTCTCTCTCTCTGTCTCTCTCTGTCTCTCTCTGTCTCTCTCTCTCCTCTCTCTCTGTCTCTCTCTGTCTCTCTCTGCTCACACACACACACACACACACACACACACACACACACCCCTCCCTCCTTTTTCACTCCCCCTTCTCTCATCTTCTGTTTTATCTACATGGAACCCATACATGTTCATAAACCTTTAGGCCTTCAGTAGCTGGCAATCTTATCTCCTCTCTTAATTTAGTCAGGATATCTCACTTTCATTTTCCCTCTCCCCCTCCCTCCCTCTCTCTCTCTCTCTCTCTCTGACTTCTGTGTATGGTTTGACATTGTAATAGTGTCATTAGAACAAACAGTGGGTCTGCTTTACAGTTTGGAACATTATTACTGGGGCCTGTTGGAACAGCATGTTTTATGTGCTCGTTAAGTCCCCTCTACACTGATACACTGACTCAGTGATTGAGAGAGATTAATGAGCCTGCCTGCCTGCCTCTCTGCCTGCCTAGCTGATTCTCTGCCTGCCTGCCTCTCTGCCTGCCTGCCTGCTTGCCTGTTTCTCTGCCTGCCTCTCTGCCTGCCTGCATCTCTCTCTGCCTGCCTCTCTGCCTGCCTCTCTGCCTGCCTCTCTGCCTGCCTCTCTGCCTGCCTTTCTGCCTGCCTCTCTGCCTGCCTCTCTGTCTTCCTGCTTGCCTGCCTCTCTGCCTGTCTGCCTGGCTCTCTTCCTGCCTCTCTGCCTGCCTGCCTGCCTGTCTGTGACACCAGAGTCAGCTGCTGTGGACAGACATATTTCAACTGCTATTGAAATGAACTAACTGCTCTCATAGCATTGCAAAGACTAACCAAACCAAAGATCCTCTATTCTCCACGTAGTGTGTGTGTGTGTGTGTGTGTGTGTACATCACATAATTTCTCAAAACTATCAATATAAAAGAGAAAGAAGGCATTGTATGGCGTAGTGTTCATGTACAATGCATGCTTGTAGTGAGTGTCATGAGAAGGAAAGTTTATCCAGAGAAAGACTGCAAGGCATAACACACTAGAAGGGTAATTAGTAGGTACAGTATGTAATTATCGTGTAGTAGAGACAGAGGTAGGTGGTCATTTAATTGTGATTAGGGCTGTGGTGTTATGTTTACATGGCAACCACTAGTGGTTGGCCACTTAGGTCTATTGAAACCACACACACTTCTCTCTCACGATCCACCACTGAGGATAAAGGGATTTAGGCTGAAAGTCAGTTATGACTGGTTTTGTTTCTAGTGTCCCACACAGTAATTCCTGCTGTAATCGACAGTTTGGATTTCATTTGTTACTTGTAATCAGTCTCTTAATTGAAGGATGTACTCAGTGTGTTTGTGTACAGATGTAGGATCTTAATTTGATGACTCTTGTTGTTGCTGAGAATTTTCCTGTGTATTTGAGTGTGTGTATTTTTTTTGTATTTGAGTTTTTTATTGTAACATTTGTAATTTCCACTTTTACATTTTTTACTTGATTTGCCTTAACGAAAAATGTATCAACCCCTACAATCCACAAAATAATTCACATTTCGGGATTATTTTCCTGCTGTACCAAACTGACTCAAATTAAGATCCTACTTCTGTACACATGTACTTTTTCTCTCTTTCACTCTCTAAAGTGTGTGTGATTCATATTCTGTCAAATTAGCTAACAAAAGAAATAGGCTTGGAACTCAATTAAGAACGTCATTGAGATTGGAGTTGCATTCAGGGAGAGCTAATGGCTAGTTATTTCTTTCTGTGTTTGTGTTTCGGATTGTTTCGGGGGGTACAGAGAGAGCGACAGAGAGAGATTGTGACCGCTGCTGAGAGAGAGAGTGGTGGTGTGGTTTTGTCTGGATCAGTAGTACTGAGAGAGAGTGGTGGTGTGGTTGTGTCTGGATCAGTACTAATGAGAGAGAGTGGTGGTGTGGTTTTGTCAGGATCAGTAGTACTGAGAGAGAGTGGTGGTGTGGTTTTGTCAGGATCAGTAGTACTGAGAGAGAGTGGTGGTGTGGTTTTGTCAGGATCAGTAGTACTGAGAGAGAGTGGTGGTGTGGTTTTGTCAGGATCAGTAGTACTGAGAGAGAGTGGTGGTGTGGTTTTGTCAGGATCAGTAGTACTGAGAGAGAGTGGTGGTGTGGTTTTGTCAGGATCAGTACTAATGAGAGAGAGTGGTGGTGTGGTTTTGTCTGGATAAGTACTGAGAGAGAGTGGTGGTGTGGTTTTGTCTGGATCAGTAGTACTGAGAGAGAGTGGTGGTGTGGTTTTGTCTGGATCAGTAGTACTGAGAGAGAGTGGTGGTGTGGTTTTGTCAGGATCAGTAGTACTGAGAGAGAGTGGTGGTGTGGTTTTGTCAGGATCAGTAGTACTGAGAGAGAGTGGTGGTGTGGTTTTGTCTGGATCAGTAGTACTGAGAGAGAGTGGTGGTGTGGTTTTGTCTGGATCAGTAGTACTGAGAGAGAGTGGTGGTGTGGTTTTGTCTGGATCAGTAGTACTGAGAGAGAGTGGTGGTGTGGTTTTGTCAGGATCAGTAGTACTGAGAGAGAGTGGTGGTGTGGTTTTGTCTGGATCAGTAGTACTGAGAGAGAGAGTGGTGGTGGTGTGGTTTTGTCTGGATCAGTAGTACTGAGAGAGAGAGAGTGGTGGTGTGGTTTTGTCTGGATCAGTAGTACTGAGAGAGAGTGGTGGTGTGGTTTTGTCAGGATCAGTAGTACTGAGAGAGAGTGGTGGTGTGGTTTTGTCAGGATCAGTAGTACTGAGAGAGAGAGTGGTGGTGGTGGTGTGGTTTTGTCAGGATCAGTAGTACTGAGAGAGAGAGTGGTGGTGGTGGTGTGGTTTTGTCTGGATCAGTAGTACTGAGAGAGAGTGGTGGTGTGGTTTTGTCAGGATCAGTAGTACTGAGAGAGAGTGGTGGTGTGGTTTTGTCAGGATCAGTAGTACTGAGAGAGAGTGGTGGTGTGGTTTTGTCAGGATCAGTAGTACTGAGAGAGAGTGGTGGTGTGGTTTTGTCAGGATCAGTAGTACTGAGAGAGAGAGTGGTGGTGGTGGTGTGGTTTTGTCAGGATCAGTAGTACTGAGAGAGAGAGTGGTGGTGGTGGTGTGGTTTTGTCTGGATCAGTAGTACTGAGAGAGAGTGGTGGTGTGGTTTTGTCTGGATCAGTAGTACTGAGAGAGAGTGGTGGTGTGGTTTTGTCAGGATCAGTAGTACTGAGAGAGAGTGGTGGTGTGGTTTTGTCTGGATCAGTAGTACTGAGAGAGAGTGGTGGTGTGGTTTTGTCAGGATCAGTAGTACTGAGAGAGAGAGTGGTGGTGTGGTTTTGTCAGGATCAGTAGTACTGAGAGAGAGTGGTGGTGTGGTTTTGTCTGGATCAGTAGTACTGAGAGAGAGTGGTGGTGTGGTTTTGTCAGGATCAGTAGTACTGAGAGAGAGTGGTGGTGTGGTTTTGTCTGGATCAGTAGTACTGAGAGAGAGTGGTGGTGTGGTTTTGTCAGGATCAGTAGTACTGAGAGAGAGTGGTGGTGTGGTTTTGTCTGGATCAGTACTAATGAGAGAGAGTGGTGGTGTGGTTTTGTCTGGATCAGTAGTACTGAGAGAGAGTGGTGGTGTGGTTTTGTCAGGATCAGTAGTACTGAGAGAGAGTGGTGGTGTGGTTTTGTCAGGATCAGTAGTACTGAGAGAGAGTGGTGGTGTGGTTTTGTCAGGATCAGTAGTACTGAGAGAGAGTGGTGGTGTGGTTTTGTCAGGATCAGTAGTACTGAGAGAGAGAGAGTGGTGGTGTGGTTTTGTCTGGATCAGTAGTACTGAGAGAGAGAGAGTGGTGTGGTTTTGTCAGGATCAGTAGTACTGAGAGAGAGTGGTGGTGTGGTTTTGTCTGGATCAGTAGTACTGAGAGAGAGTGGTGGTGTGGTTTTGTCTGGATCAGTAGTACTGAGAGAGAGTGGTGGTGTGGTTTTGTCAGGATCAGTAGTACTGAGAGAGAGAGTGGTGGTGGTGGTGTGGTTTTGTCAGGATCAGTAGTACTGAGAGAGAGTGGTGGTGTGGTTTTGTCAGGATCAGTAGTACTGAGAGAGAGTGGTGGTGTGGTTTTGTCAGGATCAGTAGTACTGAGAGAGAGTGGTGGTGTGGTTTTGTCTGGATCAGTAGTACTGAGAGAGAGTGGTGGTGTGGTTTTGTCAGGATCAGTAGTACTGAGAGAGAGAGTGGTGGTGGTGGTGTGGTTTTGTCAGGATCAGTAGTACTGAGAGAGAGTGGTGGTGTGGTTTTGTCAGGATCAGTAGTACTGAGAGAGAGTGGTGGTGTGGTTTTGTCTGGATCAGTAGTACTGAGAGAGAGTGGTGGTGTGGTTTTGTCTGGATCAGTAGTACTGCTCTTATCTGAAGAGGGGACAGATATGCTGTGGCATGATACACTGTTGAGGCTCTGTGATAAGAGGAAGCTGTTAGGTTCTGTCTGTCTCTCTGTCTTTCTGTCTGTCTCTCTATAGCTCTTTCTTTCTACTTTTTATTGTGTGTGTGTCTCTCTCTCTCTCTCTGTTTGTCTGTCTGTCTGTTTGTGTCTTACTGTATGTAGTATGGCTCTGTGTGACTGACCAGTAGCCCCCTGCCTCTCTTCTCGGCTGTCAGCACCATTGATTTTCATTTGAGCCACCCTGCGCCGCAGAGAGGGATGTCACTGCTCCTGTCATATCCAATCAGTCTGCTTGTGCTTCTTCATCTGTCCTCCCTCTCTCCGCCACAACCCCAGTACCCTGTCCTCAGCCTCAGTCACAACCTCATCCTTAGACTGACCAGTCTTAGCCTGATCCTTAGCCTCCAGCCTCATATTCATCCTTGGACTAGTCCATTTTTGTTTATGTTGGCATTAGAGCTGTCAAAGTTAATGGTCACTTCTCCATTGCACGGACCCTGTTTAAGCGCACGTGTTTCTGCACGGATCCTATTCCGCACGGACACTGCACTTGGTGGCATACTCTGTCTCTTAAACATCCACAAAGCGCACAGCTTTGAGCAACAATTTTGGAAGAAAACTTAAAGTTCAACCATAAACACATTCCCAGGCATTTCGTTAGATAACAGCAAAAACATAATTTGTACAGAAGTAGCTAGCGAGTTATGCTAACGTTAGCAAGCTAACCAAAACATGTTTTACAATGCCATGGCTGAATGCCTCTTAACTCTTAACTCTTCCCACAATGATTTTAATCAAAACAGGACATCCATTCTATTTAGCTACTGTTTTTGTTTTAGTTCTCAGGTCAAAAGATATAAGGAAAGGATCCCAATTCTATCCCAATTCTAGTAGTAGCAGCTTGTGCCTAGTTCATGTTTAAGTAGCCTAGGCTAGATCTAATAGCTAGCTGTATTACATGAACTCAGATCTGGTTGACCTGTTATTATTGTATTCTGTGGAAGTCATAGAATTGTTGGACATGCTTAAATGCTATTTGTTCTTTGTATCAATAGGCCCAGTTATCTTTACCAGTAGTCAACCCTCCAATCAGAAATTGGGAGCACTCATTTAGAATGCCTGAAGCTTTATCAGTATGTGTGTGTTAAACTTCAAGAACATTGATAAGAGTAGGCCTACTTAAACATTGATAAGAGGGAGTAGGTCTACTTAAACATTGATAAGAGGGAGTAGGTCTACTTAAACATTGATAAGAGGGAGTAGGTCTACTTAAACATTGATAAGAGGGAGTAGGTCTACTTAAACATTGATAAGAGGGAGTAGGTCTACTTAAACATTGATAAGAAGGAGTAGGTCTACTTAAACATTGATAAGAAGGAGTAGGTCTACTTAAACATTGATAAGAGGGAGTAGGCCTACTTAAACATTGATAAGAGGGAGTAGGTCTACTTAAACATTGATAAGAAGGAGTAGGTCTACTTAAACATTGATAAGAGGGAGTAGGCCTACTTAAACATTGATAAGGAGTGGGCCTACTTAAACATTGATAAGAGGGAGTAGGTCTACTTAAACATTGATAAGAGGGAGTAGATCTACTTAAACATTGATAAGAAGGAGTAGGTCTACTTAAACATTGATAAGAAGGAGTAGGTCTACTTAAACATTGATAAGAGGGAGTAGGCCTACTTAAACATTGATAAGAGGGAGTAGGTCTACTTAAACATTGATAAGAGGGAGTAGGTCTACTTAAACATTGATAAGAAGGAGTAGGTCTACTTAAACATTGATAAGAGGGAGTAGGCCTACTTAAACATTGATAAGGAGTGGGCCTACTTAAACATTGATAAGAGGGAGTAGGTCTACTTAAACATTGATAAGAGGGAGTAGATTTACTTAAACATTGATAAGAAGGAGTAGGTCTACTTAAACATTGATAAGAGGGAGTAGGTCTACTTAAACATTGATAAGAGGGAGTAGGTCTACTTAAACATTGATAAGAAGGAGTAGGCCTACTTAAACATTGATAAGAGGGAGTAGGTCTACTTAAACATTGATAAGAGGGAGTAGGTCCACTTAAACATTGATAAGAGGGAGTAGGTCTACTTAAACATTGATGAGAGGGAGTAGGTCTACTTAAACATTGATAAGAGGGAGTAGGCCTACTTAAACATTGATAAGAGGGAGTAGGTCTACTTAAACATTGATAAGAGGGAGTAGGACTACTTAAACATTGATAAGAGGGAGTAGGACTACTTAAACATTGATAAGAGGGAGTAGGTCAACTTAAACATTGATAAGAGGGAGTAGGTCTACTTAAACATTGATAAGAAGGAGTAGGTCTACTTAAACATTGATAAGAGGGAGTAGGTCTACTTAAACATTGATAAGAGGGAGTAGGTCTACTTAAACATTGATAAGAGGGAGTAGGTCTACTTAAACATTGATAAGAGGGAGTAGGTCTACTTAAACATTGATAAGAGGGAGTAGGTCTACTTAAACATTGATAAGAGGGAGTAGGTCTACTTAAACATTGATAAGAAGGAGTAGGTCTACTTAAACATTGATAAGAGGGAGTAGGTCTACTTAAACATTGATAAGAGCGAGTAAGCCTACTTAAACATTGATAAGAGGGAGTAGGCCTACTTAAACATTGATAAGAAGGAGTAGGACTACTTAAACATTGATAAGAGGGAGTAGGTCAACTTAAACATTGATAAGAGGGAGTAGGTCTACTTAAACATTGATAAGAGCGAGTAAGCCTACTTAAACATTGATAGGAGGGAGTAGGCCTACTTAAACATTGATAAGAAGGAGTAGGTCTACTTAAACATTGATAAGAAGGAGTAGGACTACTTAAACATTGATAAGAGGGAGTAGGTCTACTTAAACATTGATAAGAGCGAGTAAGCCTACTTAAACATTGATAAGAGGGGGTAGGCCTACTTAAACATTGATAAGAAGGAGTAGGACTACTTAAACATTGATAAGAGGGAGTAGGTCAACTTAAACATTGATAAGAGGGAGTAAGCCTACTTAAACATTGATAAGAAGGAGTAGGTCTACTTAAACATTGATAAGAGGGAGTAGGTCTACTTAAACATTGATAAGAGGGAGTAGGTCTACTTAAACATTGATAAGAGGGAGTGGGTCTACTTAAACATTGATAAGAAGGAGTAGTTCTACTTAAACATTGATAAGAGTAGGTCTACTTAAACATTGATAAGAGTAGGTCTTCTTAAACATTGATAAGAGGGAGTAGGTCTACTTAAACATTGATATGAGGGAGTAGGTCTACTTAAACATTGATAAGAGCGAGTAAGCCTACTTAAACATTGATAAGAGGGAGTAGGCCTACTTAAACATTGATAAGAAGGAGTAGGACTACTTAAACATTGATAAGAGGGAGTAGGTCAACTTAAACATTGATAAGAGGGAGTAGGTCTACTTAAACATTGATAAGAGGGAGTAGGTCTACTTAAACATTGATAAGAGGGAGTAGGTCTACTTAAACATTGATAAGAAGGAGTAGGTCTACTTAAACATTGATAAGAAGGAGTAGGTCTACTTAAACATTGATAAGAGGGAGTAGGTCTACTTAAACATTGATAAGAGGGAGTAGGTCTACTTAAACATTGATAAGAGGGAGTAGGTCTACTTAAACATTGATAGAGGGAGTAGGTCTACTTAAACATTGATAAGAGGGAGTAGGTCTACTTAAACATTGATAAGAGTAGGTCTACTTAAACATTGATAAGAGGGAGTAGGACTACTTAAACATTGATAAGAGGGTGTAGGTCTACTTAAACATTGATAAGAGCGAGTAAGCCTACTTAAACATTGATAAGAAGGAGTAGGACTACTTAAACATTGATAAGAGGGAGTAGGTCAACTTAAACATTGATAAGAGGGAGTAGGTCTACTTAAACATTGATAAGAAGGAGTAGGTCTACTTAAACATTGATAAGAAGGAGTAGGTCTACTTAAACATTGATAAGAGGGAGTAGGTCTACTTAAACATTGATAAGAGCGAGTAAGCCTACTTAAACATTGATAAGAGGGTGTAGGTCTACTTAAACATTGATAAGAGCGAGTAAGCCTACTTAAACATTGATAAGAGGGTGTAGGTCTACTTAAACATTGATAAGAGGGAGTAGGTCAACTTAAACATTGATAAGAGGGAGTAGGTCTACTTAAACATTGATAAGAAGGAGTAGGTCTACTTAAACATTGATAAGAAGGAGTAGGTCTACTTAAACATTGATAAGAGGGAGTAGGTCTACTTAAACATTGATAAGAGCGAGTAAGCCTACTTAAACATTGATAAGAGGGAGTAGGCCTACTTAAACATTGATAAGAAGGAGTAGGACTACTTAAACATTGATAAGAGGGAGTAGGTCAACTTAAACATTGATAAGAGGGAGTAGGTCTACTTAAACATTGATAAGAGCGAGTAAGCCTACTTAAACATTGATAGGAGGGAGTAGGTCAACTTAAACATTGATAAGAGGGAGTAGGTCTACTTAAACATTGATAAGAAGGAGTAGGTCTACTTAAACATTGATAAGAAGGAGTAGGACTACTTAAACATTGATAAGAGGGAGTAGGTCTACTTAAACATTGATAAGAGCGAGTAAGCCTACTTAAACATTGATAAGAGGGGGTAGGCCTACTTAAACATTGATAAGAAGGAGTAGGACTACTTAAACATTGATAAGAGGGAGTAGGTCAACTTAAACATTGATAAGAGGGAGTAGGTCTACTTAAACATTGATAAGAAGGAGTAGGTCTACTTAAACATTGATAAGAGGGAGTAGGTCTACTTAAACATTGATAAGAGGGAGTAGGTCTACTTAAACATTGATAAGAGGGAGTAGGTCTACTTAAACATTGATAAGAGGGAGTAGGTCTACTTAAACATTGATAAGAAGGAGTAGGTCTACTTAAACATTGATAAGAGGGAGTAGGTCTACTTAAACATTGATAAGAAGGAGTAGGTCTACTTAAACATTGATAAGAGGGAGTAGGTCTACTTAACATTGATATGAAGGAGTAGGTCTACTTAAACATTGATAAGAGGGAGTAGGTCTACTTAAACATTGATAAGAGGGAGTAGGTCTACTTAAACATTGATAAGAGTAGGTCTACTTAAACATTGATAAGAGGGAGTAGGACTACTTAAACATTGATAAGAGGGAGTAGGTCTACTTAAACATTGATAAGAGCGAGTAAGCCTACTTAAACATTGATAAGAGGGGGTAGGCCTACTTAAACATTGATAAGAAGGAGTAGGACTACTTAAACATTGATAAGAGGGAGTAGGTCAACTTAAACATTGATAAGAGGGAGTAGGTCTACTTAAACATTGATAAGAAGGAGTAGGTCTACTTAAACATTGATAAGAGGGAGTAGGTCTACTTAAACATTGATAAGAGGGAGTAGGTCTACTTAAACATTGATAAGAGGGAGTAGGTCTACTTAAACATTGATAAGAGGGAGTAGGTCTACTTAAACATTGATAAGAGGGAGTAGGTCTACTTAAACATTGATAAGAGGGAGTAGGTCTACTTAAACATTGATAAGAAGGAGTAGGTCTACTTAAACATTGATAAGAGGGAGTAGGTCTACTTAACATTGATATGAAGGAGTAGGTCTACTTAAACATTGATAAGAGGGAGTAGGTCTACTTAAACATTGATAAGAGGGAGTAGGTCTACTTAAACATTGATAAGAGTAGGTCTACTTAAACATTGATAAGAGGGAGTAGGTCTACTTAAACATAGATAAGAAGGATTAGGTCTACTTAAACATTGATAAGAGGGAGTAGGTCTACTTAAACATTGATAAGAGGGAGTAGGACTACTTATACATTGATAAGAGGGAGTAAGCCTACTTAAACATTGATAAGAGGGAGTAGGTCTTCTTAAACATTGATAAGAAGGAGTAGGTCTACTTAAACATTGATAAGAGGGAGTAGGTCTACTTAAACATTGATAAGAGGGAGTAGGTCTACTTAAACATTGATAAGAGGGAGTAGGTCTACTTAAACATTGATAAGAAGGAGTAGGTCTACTTAAACATTGATACGAGTAGGTCTACTTAAACATTGATAAGAGTAGGTCTACTTAAACATTGATAAGAGTAGGTCTACTTAAACATTGACAAGAGGGAGTAGGTCTACTTAAACATTGATAAGAGGGAGTAGGTCTACTTAAACATTGATAAGAGGGAGTAGGTCTACTTAAACATTGATAAGAGGGAGTAGGTCTACTTAAACATTGATAAGAGGGAGTAGGCCTACTTAAACATTGATAAGGAGTGGGCCTACTTAAACATTGATAAGAGGGAGTAGGTCTACTTAAACATTGATAAGAAGGAGTATGGCCTACTTAAACATTGATAAGGAGTGGGCCTACTTAAACATTGATAAGAGGGAGTAGGTCTACTTAAACATTGATAAGAAGGAGTAGGCCTACTTAAACATTGATAAGAGGGAGTAGGTCTACTTAAACATTGATAAGAAGGAGTAGGTCTACTTAAACATTGATAAGAGGGAGTAGGCCTACTTAAACATTGATAATGAGTGGGCCTACTTAAACATTGATAAGAGGGAGTAGGTCTACTTAAACATTGATAAGAGGGAGTAGGTCTACTTAAACATTGATAAGAGGGAGTAGGTCTACTTAAACATTGATAAGAGGGAGTAGGTCTACTTAAACATTGATAAGAGGGAGTAGGCCTACTTAAACATTGATAAGGAGTGGGCCTACTTAAACATTGATAAGAGGGAGTAGGTCTACTTAAACATTGATAAGAGGGAGTAGGCCTACTTAAACATTGATAAGGAGTGGGCCTACTTAAACATTGATAAGAGGGAGTAGGTCTACTTAAACATTGATAAGAAGGAGTAGGTCTACTTAAACATTGATAAGGAGTGGGCCTACTTAAACATTGATAAGAGGGAGTAGGTCTACTTAAACATTGATAAGAGGGAGTAGGTCTACTTAAACATTGATAAGAGGGAGTAGATCTACTTAAACATTGATAAGAAGGAGTAGGTCTACTTAAACATTGATAAGAGGGAGTAGGTCTACTTAAACATTGATAAGAGGGAGTAGGTCTACTTAAACATTGATAAGAAGGAGTAGGCCTACTTAAACATTGATAAGAGGGAGTAGGTCTACTTAAACATTGATAAGAGGGAGTAGGTCTACTTAAACATTGATAAGAGGGAGTAGGTCTACTCAAACATTGATGAGAGGGAGTAGGTCTACTTAAACATTGATAAGAGGGAGTAGGCCTACTTAAACATTGATAAGAGGGAGTAGGTCTACTTAAACATTGATAAGAGGGAGTAGGACTACTTAAACATTGATAAGAGGGAGTAGGTCAACTTAAACATTGATAAGAGGGAGTAGGTCTACTTAAACATTGATAAGAAGGAGTAGGTCTACTTAAACATTGATAAGAGGGAGTAGGTCTACTTAAACATTGATAAGAGGGAGTAGGTCTACTTAAACATTGATAAGAGGGAGTAGGTCTACTTAAACATTGATAAGAAGGAGTAGGTCTACTTAAACATTGATAAGAGGGAGTAGGTCTACTTAAACATTGATAAGAGCGAGTGAGCCTACTTAAACATTGATAAGAGGGAGTAGGCCTACTTAAACATTGATAAGAAGGAGTAGGACTACTTAAACATTGATAAGAAGGAGTAGGTCAACTTAAACATTGATAAGAGGGAGTAGGTCTACTTAAACATTGATAAGAGCGAGTAAGCCTACTTAAACATTGATAGGAGGGAGTAGGCCTACTTAAACATTGATAAGAAGGAGTAGGTCTACTTAAACATTGATAAGAAGGAGTAGGACTACTTAAACATTGATAAGAGGGAGTAGGTCTACTTAAACATTGATAAGAGGGAGTAGGTCTACTTAAACATTGATAAGAGGGGGTAGGCCTACTTAAACATTGATAAGAAGGAGTAGGACTACTTAAACATTGATAAGAGGGAGTAGGTCAACTTAAACATTGATAAGAGGGAGTAAGCCTACTTAAACATTGATAAGAAGGAGTAGGTCTACTTAAACATTGATAAGAGGGAGTAGGTCTACTTAAACATTGATAAGAGGGAGTAGGTCTACTTAAACATTGATAAGAGGGAGTAGGTCTACTTAAACATTGATAAGAGGGAGTGGGTCTACTTAAACATTGATAAGAAGGAGTAGTTCTACTTAAACATTGATAAGAGTAGGTCTACTTAAACATTGATAAGAGTAGGTCTTCTTAAACATTGATAAGAGGGAGTAGGTCTACTTAAACATTGATAAGAGGGAGTAGGTCTACTTAAACATTGATAAGAGCGAGTAAGCCTACTTAAACATTGATAAGAGGGAGTAGGCCTACTTAAACATTGATAAGAAGGAGTAGGACTACTTAAACATTGATAAGAGGGAGTAGGTCAACTTAAACATTGATAAGAGGGAGTAGGTCTACTTAAACATTGATAAGAGCGAGTAAGCCTACTTAAACATTGATAGGAGGGAGAAGGCCTTCTTAAACATTGATAAGAAGGAGTAGGACTACTTAAACATTGATAAGAAGGAGTAGGACTACTTAAACATTGATAAGAGGGAGTATGTCTACTTAAACATTGATAAGAGGGAGTAGGTCTACTTAAACATTGATAAGAGGGAGTAGGTCTACTTAAACATTGATAAGAGGGAGTAGGTCTACTTAAACATTGATAAGAGGGAGTAGGTCTACTTAAACATTGATAAGAAGGAGTAGGTCTACTTAAACATTGATAAGAAGGAGTAGGTCTACTTAAACATTGATAAGAGGGAGTAGGTCTACTTAAACATTGATAAGAGGGAGTAGGTCTACTTAAACATTGATAAGAGGGAGTAGGTCTACTTAAACATTGATAAGAGGGAGTAGGTCTACTTAAACATTGATAGAGGGAGTAGGTCTACTTAAACATTGATAAGAGGGAGTAGGTCTACTTAAACATTGATAAGAGGGAGTAGGTCTACTTAAACATTGATAAGAGGGAGTGGTCTACTTAAACATTGATAAGAGGGAGTGGTCTACTTAAACATTGATAAGAGTAGGTCTACTTAAACATTGATAAGAGGGAGTAGGTCTACTTAAACATTGATAAGAGGGAGTAGGACTACTTATACATTGATAAGAGGGAGTAAGCCTACTTAAACATTGATAAGAGGGAGTAGGTCTTCTTAAACATTGATAAGAAGGAGTAGGTCTACTTAAACATTGATAAGAGGGAGTAGGTCTACTTAAACATTGATAAGAGGGAGTAGGTCTACTTAAACATTGATAAGAGGGAGTAGGTCTACTTAAACATTGATAAGAAGGAGTAGGTCTACTTAAACATTGATACGAGTAGGTCTACTTAAACATTGATAAGAGTAGGTCTACTTAAACATTGATAAGAGTAGGTCTACTTAAACATTGATAAGAGGGAGTAGGTCTACTTAAACATTGATAAGAGGGAGTAGGTCTACTTAAACATTGATAAGAGGGAGTAGGTCTACTTAAACATTGATAAGAGGGAGTAGGTCTACTTAAACATTGATAAGAGGGAGTAGGCCTACTTAAACATTGATAAGGAGTGGGCCTACTTAAACATTGATAAGAGGGAGTAGGTCTACTTAAACATTGATAAGAGGGAGTAGGCCTACTTAAACATTGATAAGAGGGAGTAGGTCTACTTAAACATTGATAAGAGGGAGTAGGACTACTTAAACATTGATAAGAGGGAGTAGGTCAACTTAAACATTGATAAGAGGGAGTAGGTCTACTTAAACATTGATAAGAAGGAGTAGGTCTACTTAAACATTGATAAGAGGGAGTAGGTCTACTTAAACATTGATAAGAGGGAGTAGGTCTACTTAAACATTGATAAGAGGGAGTAGGTCTACTTAAACATTGATAAGAAGGAGTAGGTCTACTTAAACATTGATAAGAGGGAGTAGGTCTACTTAAACATTGATAAGAGCGAGTGAGCCTACTTAAACATTGATAAGAGGGAGTAGGCCTACTTAAACATTGATAAGAAGGAGTAGGACTACTTAAACATTGATAAGAGGGAGTAGGTCAACTTAAACATTGATAAGAGGGAGTAGGTCTACTTAAACATCGATAAGAGCGAGTAAGCCTACTTAAACATTGATAGGAGGGAGTAGGCCTACTTAAACATTGATAAGAAGGAGTAGGTCTACTTAAACATTGATAAGAAGGAGTAGGACTACTTAAACATTGATAAGAGGGAGTAGGTCTACTTAAACATTGATAAGAGGGAGTAGGTCTACTTAAACATTGATAAGAGGGGGTAGGCCTACTTAAACATTGATAAGAAGGAGTAGGACTACTTAAACATTGATAAGAGGGAGTAGGTCAACTTAAACATTGATAAGAGGGAGTAAGCCTACTTAAACATTGATAAGAAGGAGTAGGTCTACTTAAACATTGATAAGAGGGAGTAGGTCTACTTAAACATTGATAAGAGGGAGTAGGTCTACTTAAACATTGATAAGAGGGAGTAGGTCTACTTAAACATTGATAAGAGGGAGTGGGTCTACTTAAACATTGATAAGAAGGAGTAGTTCTACTTAAACATTGATAAGAGTAGGTCTACTTAAACATTGATAAGAGTAGGTCTTCTTAAACATTGATAAGAGGGAGTAGGTCTACTTAAACATTGATAAGAGGGAGTAGGTCTACTTAAACATTGATAAGAGCGAGTAAGCCTACTTAAACATTGATAAGAGGGAGTAGGCCTACTTAAACATTGATAAGAAGGAGTAGGACTACTTAAACATTGATAAGAGGGAGTAGGTCAACTTAAACATTGATAAGAGGGAGTAGGTCTACTTAAACATTGATAAGAGCGAGTAAGCCTACTTAAACATTGATAGGAGGGAGTAGGCCTTCTTAAACATTGATAAGAAGGAGTAGGACTACTTAAACATTGATAAGAAGGAGTAGGACTACTTAAACATTGATAAGAGGGAGTATGTCTACTTAAACATTGATAAGAGGGAGTAGGTCTACTTAAACATTGATAAGAGGGAGTAGGTCTACTTAAACATTGATAAGAGGGAGTAGGTCTACTTAAACATTGATAAGAGGGAGTAGGTCTACTTAAACATTGATAAGAAGGAGTAGGTCTACTTAAACATTGATAAGAAGGAGTAGGTCTACTTAAACATTGATAAGAGGGAGTAGGTCTACTTAAACATTGATAAGAGGGAGTAGGTCTACTTAAACATTGATAAGAGGGAGTAGGTCTACTTAAACATTGATAAGAGGGAGTAGGTCTACTTAAACATTGATAGAGGGAGTAGGTCTACTTAAACATTGATAAGAGGGAGTAGGTCTACTTAAACATTGATAAGAGGGAGTAGGTCTACTTAAACATTGATAAGAGGGAGTGGTCTACTTAAACATTGATAAGAGGGAGTGGTCTACTTAAACATTGATAAGAGTAGGTCTACTTAAACATTGATAAGAGGGAGTAGGTCTACTTAAACATTGATAAGAGGGAGTAGGACTACTTATACATTGATAAGAGGGAGTAAGCCTACTTAAACATTGATAAGAGGGAGTAGGTCTTCTTAAACATTGATAAGAAGGAGTAGGTCTACTTAAACATTGATAAGAGGGAGTAGGTCTACTTAAACATTGATAAGAGGGAGTAGGTCTACTTAAACATTGATAAGAGGGAGTAGGTCTACTTAAACATTGATAAGAAGGAGTAGGTCTACTTAAACATTGATACGAGTAGGTCTACTTAAACATTGATAAGAGTAGGTCTACTTAAACATTGATAAGAGTAGGTCTACTTAAACATTGATAAGAGGGAGTAGGTCTACTTAAACATTGATAAGAGGGAGTAGGTCTACTTAAACATTGATAAGAGGGAGTAGGTCTACTTAAACATTGATAAGAGGGAGTAGGTCTACTTAAACATTGATAAGAGGGAGTAGGCCTACTTAAACATTGATAAGGAGTGGGCCTACTTAAACATTGATAAGAGGGAGTAGGTCTACTTAAACATTGATAAGAGGGAGTAGGCCTACTTAAACATTGATAAGGAGTGGGCCTACTTAAACATTGATAAGAGGGAGTAGGTCTACTTAAACATTGATAAGAAGGAGTAGGCCTACTTAAACATTGATAAGAGGGAGTAGGTCTACTTAAACATTGATAAGAAGGAGTAGGTCTACTTAAACATTGATAAGAGGGAGTAGGCCTACTTAAACATTGATAATGAGTGGGCCTACTTAAACATTGATAAGAGGGAGTAGGTCTACTTAAACATTGATAAGAGGGAGTAGGTCTACTTAAACATTGATAAGAGGGAGTAGGTCTACTTAAACATTGATAAGAGGGAGTAGGTCTACTTAAACATTGATAAGAGGGAGTAGGCCTACTTAAACATTGATAAGGAGTGGGCCTACTTAAACATTGATAAGAGGGAGTAGGTCTACTTAAACATTGATAAGAGGGAGTAGGCCTACTTAAACATTGATAAGGAGTGGGCCTACTTAAACATTGATAAGAGGGAGTAGGTCTACTTAAACATTGATAAGAAGGAGTAGGCCTACTTAAACATTGATAAGAGGGAGTAGGTCTACTTAAACATTGATAAGAAGGAGTAGGTCTACTTAAACATTGATAAGAGGGAGTAGGCCTACTTAAACATTGATAATGAGTGGGCCTACTTAAACATTGATAAGAGGGAGTAGATCTACTTAAACATTGATAAGAAGGAGTAGGTCTACTTAAACATTGATAAGAGGGAGTAGGTCTACTTAAACATTGATAAGAGGGAGTAGGTCTACTTAAACATTGATAAGAAGGAGTAGGCCTACTTAAACATTGATAAGAGGGAGTAGGTCTACTTAAACATTGATAAGAGGGAGTAGGTCCACTTAAACATTGATAAGAGGGAGTAGGTCTACTTAAACATTGATGAGAGGGAGTAGGTCTACTTAAACATTGATAAGAGGGAGTAGGACTACTTAAACATTGATAAGAGGGAGTAGGTCTACTTAAACATTGATAAGAGGGAGTAGGACTACTTAAACATTGATAAGAGGGAGTAGGTCAACTTAAACATTGATAAGAGGGAGTAGGTCTACTTAAACATTGATAAGAAGGAGTAGGTCTACTTAAACATTGATAAGAGGGAGTAGGTCTACTTAAACATTGATAAGAGGGAGTAGGTCTACTTAAACATTGATACGAGGGAGTAGGTCTACTTAAACATTGATAAGAAGGAGTAGGTCTACTTAAACATTGATAAGAGGGAGTAGGTCTACTTAAACATTGATAAGAGCGAGTAAGCCTACTTAAACATCGATAAGAGGGAGTAGGCCTACTTAAACATTGATAAGAAGGAGTAGGACTACTTAAACATTGATAAGAGGGAGTAGGTCAACTTAAACATTGATAAGAGGGAGTAGGTCTACTTAAACATTGATAAGAGCGAGTAAGCCTACTTAAACATTGATAGGAGGGAGTAGGCCTACTTAAACATTGATAAGAAGGAGTAGGTCTACTTAAACATTGATAAGAAGGAGTAGGACTACTTAAACATTGATAAGAGGGAGTAGGTCTACTTAAACATTGATAAGAGGGAGTAGGTCTACTTAAACATTGATAAGAGGGGGTAGGCCTACTTAAACATTGATAAGAAGGAGTAGGACTACTTAAACATTGATAAGAGGGAGTAGGTCAACTTAAACATTGATAAGAGGGAGTAAGCCTACTTAAACATTGATAAGAAGGAGTAGGTCTACTTAAACATTGATAAGAGGGAGTAGGTCTACTTAAACATTGATAAGAGGGAGTAGGTCTACTTAAACATTGATAAGAGGGAGTAGGTCTACTTAAACATTGATAAGAGGGAGTGGGTCTACTTAAACATTGATAAGAAGGAGTAGTTCTACTTAAACATTGATAAGAGTAGGTCTACTTAAACATTGATAAGAGTAGGTCTTCTTAAACATTGATAAGAGGGAGTAGGTCTACTTAAACATTGATAAGAGGGAGTAGGTCTACTTAAACATTGATAAGAGCGAGTAAGCCTACTTAAACATTGATAAGAGGGAGTAGGCCTACTTAAACATTGATAAGAAGGAGTAGGACTACTTAAACATTGATAAGAGGGAGTAGGTCAACTTAAACATTGATGAGGGAGTAGGTCTACTTAAACATTGATAAGAGCGAGTAGGTCTACTTAAACATTGATAAGAGGGAGTAGGTCTACTTAAACATTGATAAGAGGGAGTAGGCCTACTTAAACATTGATAAGGAGTGGGCCTACTTAAACATTGATAAGAGGGAGTAGGTCTACTTAAACATTGATAAGAGGGAGTAGGCCTACTTAAACATTGATAAGGAGTGGGCCTACTTAAACATTGATAAGAGGGAGTAGGTCTACTTAAACATTGATAAGAAGGAGTAGGCCTACTTAAACATTGATAAGAGGGAGTAGGTCTACTTAAACATTGATAAGAAGGAGTAGGTCTACTTAAACATTGATAAGAGGGAGTAGGCCTACTTAAACATTGATAATGAGTGGGCCTACTTAAACATTGATAAGAGGGAGTAGGTCTACTTAAACATTGATAAGAGGGAGTAGATCTACTTAAACATTGATAAGAAGGAGTAGGTCTACTTAAACATTGATAAGAGGGAGTAGGTCTACTTAAACATTGATAAGAGGGAGTAGGTCTACTTAAACATTGATAAGAAGGAGTAGGCCTACTTAAACATTGATAAGAGGGAGTAGGTCTACTTAAACATTGATAAGAGGGAGTAGGTCCACTTAAACATTGATAAGAGGGAGTAGGTCTACTTAAACATTGATAAGAGGGAGTAGGTCTACTTAAACATTGATAAGGAGTGGGCCTACTTAAACATTGATAAGAGGGAGTAGGTCTACTTAAACATTGATAAGAAGGAGTAGGTCTACTTAAACATTGATAAGGAGTGGGCCTACTTAAACATTGATAAGAGGGAGTAGGTCTACTTAAACATTGATAAGAGGGAGTAGGTCTACTTAAACATTGATAAGAGGGAGTAGATCTACTTAAACATTGATAAGAAGGAGTAGGTCTACTTAAACATTGATAAGAGGGAGTAGGTCTACTTAAACATTGATAAGAGGGAGTAGGTCTACTTAAACATTGATAAGAAGGAGTAGGCCTACTTAAACATTGATAAGAGGGAGTAGGTCTACTTAAACATTGATAAGAGGGAGTAGGTCCACTTAAACATTGATAAGAGGGAGTAGGTCTACTCAAACATTGATGAGAGGGAGTAGGTCTACTTAAACATTGATAAGAGGGAGTAGGCCTACTTAAACATTGATAAGAGGGAGTAGGTCTACTTAAACATTGATAAGAGGGAGTAGGACTACTTAAACATTGATAAGAGGGAGTAGGTCAACTTAAACATTGATAAGAGGGAGTAGGTCTACTTAAACATTGATAAGAAGGAGTAGGTCTACTTAAACATTGATAAGAGGGAGTAGGTCTACTTAAACATTGATAAGAGGGAGTAGGTCTACTTAAACATTGATAAGAGGGAGTAGGTCTACTTAAACATTGATAAGAAGGAGTAGGTCTACTTAAACATTGATAAGAGGGAGTAGGTCTACTTAAACATTGATAAGAGCGAGTGAGCCTACTTAAACATTGATAAGAGGGAGTAGGCCTACTTAAACATTGATAAGAAGGAGTAGGACTACTTAAACATTGATAAGAGGGAGTAGGTCAACTTAAACATTGATAAGAGGGAGTAGGTCTACTTAAACATTGATAAGAGCGAGTAAGCCTACTTAAACATTGATAGGAGGGAGTAGGCCTACTTAAACATTGATAAGAAGGAGTAGGTCTACTTAAACATTGATAAGAAGGAGTAGGACTACTTAAACATTGATAAGAGGGAGTAGGTCTACTTAAACATTGATAAGAGGGAGTAGGTCTACTTAAACATTGATAAGAGGGGGTAGGCCTACTTAAACATTGATAAGAAGGAGTAGGACTACTTAAACATTGATAAGAGGGAGTAGGTCAACTTAAACATTGATAAGAGGGAGTAAGCCTACTTAAACATTGATAAGAAGGAGTAGGTCTACTTAAACATTGATAAGAGGGAGTAGGTCTACTTAAACATTGATAAGAGGGAGTAGGTCTACTTAAACATTGATAAGAGGGAGTAGGTCTACTTAAACATTGATAAGAGGGAGTGGGTCTACTTAAACATTGATAAGAAGGAGTAGTTCTACTTAAACATTGATAAGAGTAGGTCTACTTAAACATTGATAAGAGTAGGTCTTCTTAAACATTGATAAGAGGGAGTAGGTCTACTTAAACATTGATAAGAGGGAGTAGGTCTACTTAAACATTGATAAGAGCGAGTAAGCCTACTTAAACATTGATAAGAGGGAGTAGGCCTACTTAAACATTGATAAGAAGGAGTAGGACTACTTAAACATTGATAAGAGGGAGTAGGTCAACTTAAACATTGATAAGAGGGAGTAGGTCTACTTAAACATTGATAAGAGCGAGTAAGCCTACTTAAACATTGATAGGAGGGAGTAGGCCTTCTTAAACATTGATAAGAAGGAGTAGGACTACTTAAACATTGATAAGAAGGAGTAGGACTACTTAAACATTGATAAGAGGGAGTATGTCTACTTAAACATTGATAAGAGGGAGTAGGTCTACTTAAACATTGATAAGAGGGAGTAGGTCTACTTAAACATTGATAAGAGGGAGTAGGTCTACTTAAACATTGATAAGAGGGAGTAGGTCTACTTAAACATTGATAAGAAGGAGTAGGTCTACTTAAACATTGATAAGAAGGAGTAGGTCTACTTAAACATTGATAAGAGGGAGTAGGTCTACTTAAACATTGATAAGAGGGAGTAGGTCTACTTAAACATTGATAAGAGGGAGTAGGTCTACTTAAACATTGATAAGAGGGAGTAGGTCTACTTAAACATTGATAGAGGGAGTAGGTCTACTTAAACATTGATAAGAGGGAGTAGGTCTACTTAAACATTGATAAGAGGGAGTAGGTCTACTTAAACATTGATAAGAGGGAGTGGTCTACTTAAACATTGATAAGAGGGAGTGGTCTACTTAAACATTGATAAGAGTAGGTCTACTTAAACATTGATAAGAGGGAGTAGGTCTACTTAAACATTGATAAGAGCGAGTAAGCCTACTTAAACATTGATAAGAGGGGGTAGGCCTACTTAAACATTGATAAGAAGGAGTAGGACTACTTAAACATTGATAAGAGGGAGTAGGTCAACTTAAACATTGATAAGAGGGAGTAGGTCTACTTAAACATTGATAAGAAGGAGTAGGTCTACTTAAACATTGATAAGAGGGAGTAGGTCTACTTAAACATTGATAAGAGGGAGTAGGTCTACTTAAACATTGATAAGAGGGAGTAGGTCTACTTAAACATTGATAAGAGGGAGTAGGTCTACTTAAACATTGATAAGAGGGAGTAGGTCTACTTAAACATTGATAAGAGGGAGTAGGTCTACTTAAACATTGATAAGAAGGAGTAGGTCTACTTAAACATTGATAAGAGGGAGTAGGTCTACTTAACATTGATATGAAGGAGTAGGTCTACTTAAACATTGATAAGAGGGAGTAGGTCTACTTAAACATTGATAAGAGGGAGTAGGTCTACTTAAACATTGATAAGAGTAGGTCTACTTAAACATTGATAAGAGGGAGTAGGTCTACTTAAACATAGATAAGAAGGATTAGGTCTACTTAAACATTGATAAGAGGGAGTAGGTCTACTTAAACATTGATAAGAGGGAGTAGGACTACTTATACATTGATAAGAGGGAGTAAGCCTACTTAAACATTGATAAGAGGGAGTAGGTCTTCTTAAACATTGATAAGAAGGAGTAGGTCTACTTAAACATTGATAAGAGGGAGTAGGTCTACTTAAACATTGATAAGAGGGAGTAGGTCTACTTAAACATTGATAAGAGGGAGTAGGTCTACTTAAACATTGATAAGAAGGAGTAGGTCTACTTAAACATTGATACGAGTAGGTCTACTTAAACATTGATAAGAGTAGGTCTACTTAAACATTGATAAGAGTAGGTCTACTTAAACATTGATAAGAGGGAGTAGGTCTACTTAAACATTGATAAGAGGGAGTAGGTCTACTTAAACATTGATAAGAGGGAGTAGGTCTACTTAAACATTGATAAGAGGGAGTAGGTCTACTTAAACATTGATAAGAGGGAGTAGGCCTACTTAAACATTGATAAGGAGTGGGCCTACTTAAACATTGATAAGAGGGAGTAGGTCTACTTAAACATTGATAAGAGGGAGTAGGCCTACTTAAACATTGATAAGGAGTGGGCCTACTTAAACATTGATAAGAGGGAGTAGGTCTACTTAAACATTGATAAGAAGGAGTAGGCCTACTTAAACATTGATAAGAGGGAGTAGGTCTACTTAAACATTGATAAGAAGGAGTAGGTCTACTTAAACATTGATAAGAGGGAGTAGGCCTACTTAAACATTGATAATGAGTGGGCCTACTTAAACATTGATAAGAGGGAGTAGGTCTACTTAAACATTGATAAGAGGGAGTAGGTCTACTTAAACATTGATAAGAGGGAGTAGGTCTACTTAAACATTGATAAGAGGGAGTAGGTCTACTTAAACATTGATAAGAGGGAGTAGGCCTACTTAAACATTGATAAGGAGTGGGCCTACTTAAACATTGATAAGAGGGAGTAGGTCTACTTAAACATTGATAAGAGGGAGTAGGCCTACTTAAACATTGATAAGGAGTGGGCCTACTTAAACATTGATAAGAGGGAGTAGGTCTACTTAAACATTGATAAGAAGGAGTAGGCCTACTTAAACATTGATAAGAGGGAGTAGGTCTACTTAAACATTGATAAGAAGGAGTAGGTCTACTTAAACATTGATAAGAGGGAGTAGGCCTACTTAAACATTGATAATGAGTGGGCCTACTTAAACATTGATAAGAGGGAGTAGGTCTACTTAAACATTGATAAGAGGGAGTAGATCTACTTAAACATTGATAAGAAGGAGTAGGTCTACTTAAACATTGATAAGAGGGAGTAGGTCTACTTAAACATTGATAAGAGGGAGTAGGTCTACTTAAACATTGATAAGAAGGAGTAGGCCTACTTAAACATTGATAAGAGGGAGTAGGTCTACTTAAACATTGATAAGAGGGAGTAGGTCCACTTAAACATTGATAAGAGGGAGTAGGTCTACTTAAACATTGATGAGAGGGAGTAGGTCTACTTAAACATTGATAAGAGGGAGTAGGACTACTTAAACATTGATAAGAGGGAGTAGGTCTACTTAAACATTGATAAGAGGGAGTAGGACTACTTAAACATTGATAAGAGGGAGTAGGTCAACTTAAACATTGATAAGAGGGAGTAGGTCTACTTAAACATTGATAAGAAGGAGTAGGTCTACTTAAACATTGATAAGAGGGAGTAGGTCTACTTAAACATTGATAAGAGGGAGTAGGTCTACTTAAACATTGATAAGAGGGAGTAGGTCTACTTAAACATTGATAAGAAGGAGTAGGTCTACTTAAACATTGATAAGAGGGAGTAGGTCTACTTAAACATTGATAAGAGCGAGTAAGCCTACTTAAACATTGATAAGAGGGAGTAGGCCTACTTAAACATTGATAAGAAGGAGTAGGACTACTTAAACATTGATAAGAGGGAGTAGGTCAACTTAAACATTGATAAGAGGGAGTAGGTCTACTTAAACATTGATAAGAGCGAGTAAGCCTACTTAAACATTGATAGGAGGGAGTAGGCCTACTTAAACATTGATAAGAAGGAGTAGGTCTACTTAAACATTGATAAGAAGGAGTAGGACTACTTAAACATTGATAAGAGGGAGTAGGTCTACTTAAACATTGATAAGAGGGAGTAGGTCTACTTAAACATTGATAAGAGGGGGTAGGCCTACTTAAACATTGATAAGAAGGAGTAGGACTACTTAAACATTGATAAGAGGGAGTAGGTCAACTTAAACATTGATAAGAGGGAGTAAGCCTACTTAAACATTGATAAGAAGGAGTAGGTCTACTTAAACATTGATAAGAGGGAGTAGGTCTACTTAAACATTGATAAGAGGGAGTAGGTCTACTTAAACATTGATAAGAGGGAGTAGGTCTACTTAAACATTGATAAGAGGGAGTGGGTCTACTTAAACATTGATAAGAAGGAGTAGTTCTACTTAAACATTGATAAGAGTAGATCTACTTAAACATTGATAAGAGTAGGTCTTCTTAAACATTGATAAGAGGGAGTAGGTCTACTTAAACATTGATAAGAGGGAGTAGGTCTACTTAAACATTGATAAGAGCGAGTAAGCCTACTTAAACATTGATAAGAGGGAGTAGGCCTACTTAAACATTGATAAGAAGGAGTAGGACTACTTAAACATTGATAAGAGGGAGTAGGTCAACTTAAACATTGATAAGAGGGAGTAGGTCTACTTAAACATTGATAAGAGCGAGTAGGTCTACTTAAACATTGATAAGAGGGAGTAGGTCTACTTAAACATTGATAAGAGGGAGTAGGCCTACTTAAACATTGATAAGGAGTGGGCCTACTTAAACATTGATAAGAGGGAGTAGGTCTACTTAAACATTGATAAGAGGGAGTAGGCCTACTTAAACATTGATAAGGAGTGGGCCTACTTAAACATTGATAAGAGGGAGTAGGTCTACTTAAACATTGATAAGAAGGAGTAGGCCTACTTAAACATTGATAAGAGGGAGTAGGTCTACTTAAACATTGATAAGAAGGAGTAGGTCTACTTAAACATTGATAAGAGGGAGTAGGCCTACTTAAACATTGATAATGAGTGGGCCTACTTAAACATTGATAAGAGGGAGTAGGTCTACTTAAACATTGATAAGAGGGAGTAGATCTACTTAAACATTGATAAGAAGGAGTAGGTCTACTTAAACATTGATAAGAGGGAGTAGGTCTACTTAAACATTGATAAGAGGGAGTAGGTCTACTTAAACATTGATAAGAAGGAGTAGGCCTACTTAAACATTGATAAGAGGGAGTAGGTCTACTTAAACATTGATAAGAGGGAGTAGGTCCACTTAAACATTGATAAGAGGGAGTAGGTCTACTTAAACATTGATAAGAGGGAGTAGGTCTACTTAAACATTGATAAGAAGGAGTAGGCCTACTTAAACATTGATAAGAGGGAGTAGGTCTACTTAAACATTGATAAGAGGGAGTAGGTCCACTTAAACATTGATAAGAGGGAGTAGGTCTACTTAAACATTGATGAGAGGGAGTAGGTCTACTTAAACATTGATAAGAGGGAGTAGGCCTACTTAAACATTGATAAGAGGGAGTAGGTCTACTTAAACATTGATAAGAGGGAGTAGGACTACTTAAACATTGATAAGAGGGAGTAGGTCAACTTAAACATTGATAAGAGGGAGTAGGTCTACTTAAACATTGATAAGAAGGAGTAGGTCTACTTAAACATTGATAAGAGGGAGTAGGTCTACTTAAACATTGATAAGAGGGAGTAGGTCTACTTAAACATTGATAAGAGGGAGTAGGTCTACTTAAACATTGATAAGAAGGAGTAGGTCTACTTAAACATTGATAAGAGGGAGTAGGTCTACTTAAACATTGATAAGAGCGAGTAAGCCTACTTAAACATTGATAAGAGGGAGTAGGCCTACTTAAACATTGATAAGAAGGAGTAGGACTACTTAAACATTGATAAGAGGGAGTAGGTCAACTTAAACATTGATAAGAGGGAGTAGGTCTACTTAAACATTGATAAGAGCGAGTAAGCCTACTTAAACATTGATAGGAGGGAGTAGGCCTACTTAAACATTGATAAGAAGGAGTAGGTCTACTTAAACATTGATAAGAAGGAGTAGGACTACTTAAACATTGATAAGAGGGAGTAGGTCTACTTAAACATTGATAAGAGGGAGTAGGTCTACTTAAACATTGATAAGAGGGGGTAGGCCTACTTAAACATTGATAAGAAGGAGTAGGACTACTTAAACATTGATAAGAGGGAGTAGGTCAACTTAAACATTGATAAGAGGGAGTAAGCCTACTTAAACATTGATAAGAAGGAGTAGGTCTACTTAAACATTGATAAGAGGGAGTAGGTCTACTTAAACATTGATAAGAGGGAGTAGGTCTACTTAAACATTGATAAGAGGGAGTAGGTCTACTTAAACATTGATAAGAGGGAGTGGGTCTACTTAAACATTGATAAGAAGGAGTAGTTCTACTTAAACATTGATAAGAGTAGGTCTACTTAAACATTGATAAGAGTAGGTCTTCTTAAACATTGATAAGAGGGAGTAGGTCTACTTAAACATTGATAAGAGGGAGTAGGTCTACTTAAACATTGATAAGAGCGAGTAAGCCTACTTAAACATTGATAAGAGGGAGTAGGCCTACTTAACCATTGATAAGAAGGAGTAGGACTACTTAAACATTGATAAGAGGGAGTAGGTCAACTTAAACATTGATAAGAGGGAGTAGGTCTACTTAAACATTGATAAGAGCGAGTAAGCCTACTTAAAAATTGATAGGAGGGAGTAGGCCTTCTTAAACATTGATAAGAAGGAGTAGGACTACTTAAACATTGATAAGAAGGAGTAGGACTACTTAAACATTGATAAGAGGGAGTATGTCTACTTAAACATTGATAAGAGGGAGTAGGTCTACTTAAACATTGATAAGAGCGAGTAAGCCTACTTAAACATTGATAGGAGGGAGTAGGCCTTCTTAAACATTGATAAGAAGGAGTAGGACTACTTAAACATTGATAAGAAGGAGTAGGACTACTTAAACATTGATAAGAGGGAGTAGGTCTACTTAAACATTGATAAGAGGGAGTAGGTCTACTTAAACATTGATAAGAGCGAGTAAGCCTACTTAAACATTGATAGGAGGGAGTAGGCCTTCTTAAACATTGATAAGAAGGAGTAGGACTACTTAAACATTGATAAGAAGGAGTAGGACTACTTAAACATTGATAAGAGGGAGTAGGTCTACTTAAACATTGATAAGAGGGAGTAGGTCTACTTAAACATTGATAAGAGGGAGTAGGTCTACTTAAACATTGATAAGAGGGAGTAGGTCTACTTAAACATTGATAAGAGGGAGTAGGTCTACTTAAACATTGATAAGAAGGAGTAGGTCTACTTAAACATTGATAAGAAGGAGTAGGTCTACTTAAACATTGATAAGAGGGAGTAGGTCTACTTAAACATTGATAAGAGGGAGTAGGTCTACTTAAACATTGATAAGAGGGAGTAGGTCTACTTAAACATTGATAAGAGGGAGTAGGTCTACTTAAACATTGATAGAGGGAGTAGGTCTACTTAAACATTGATAAGAGGGAGTAGGTCTACTTAAACATTGATAGAGGGAGTAGGTCTACTTAAACATTGATAAGAGGGAGTAGGTCTACTTAAACATTGATAAGAGTAGGTCTACTTAAACATTGATAAGAGGGAGTAGGACTACTTAAACATTGATAAGAGGGTGTAGGTCTACTTAAACATTGATAAGAGCGAGTAAGCCTACTTAAACATTGATAAGAAGGAGTAGGCCTACTTAAACATTGATAAGAGGGAGTAGGTCAACTTAAACATTGATAAGAGGGAGTAGGTCTACTTAAACATTGATAAGAAGGAGTAGGTCTACTTAAACATTGATAAGAAGGAGTAGGTCTACTTAAACATTGATAAGAGGGAGTAGGTCTACTTAAACATTGATAAGAGCGAGTAAGCCTACTTAAACATTGATAAGAGGGTGTAGGTCTACTTAAACATTGATAAGAGCGAGTAAGCCTACTTAAACATTGATAAGAAGGAGTAGGACTACTTAAACATTGATAAGAGGGAGTAGGTCAACTTAAACATTGATAAGAGGGAGTAGGTCTACTTAAACATTGATAAGAGCGAGTAAGCCTACTTAAACATTGATAGGAGGGAGTAGGCCTACTTAAACATTGATAAGAAGGAGTAGGTCTACTTAAACATTGATAAGAAGGAGTAGGACTACTTAAACATTGATAAGAGGGAGTAGGTCTACTTAAACATTGATAAGAGGGAGTAGGTCTACTTAAACATTGATAAGAGGGGGTAGGCCTACTTAAACATTGATAAGAGGGAGTAGGTCTACTTAAACATTGATAAGAAGGAGTAGGTCTACTTAAACATTGATAAGAGGGAGTAGGCCTACTTAAACATTGATAATGAGTGGGCCTACTTAAACATTGATAAGAGGGAGTAGGTCTACTTAAACATTGATAAGAGGGAGTAGGTCTACTTAAACATTGATAAGAGGGAGTAGGTCTACTTAAACATTGATAAGAGGGAGTAGGTCTACTTAAACATTGATAAGAGGGAGTAGGCCTACTTAAACATTGATAAGGAGTGGGCCTACTTAAACATTGATAAGAGGGAGTAGGTCTACTTAAACATTGATAAGAGGGAGTAGGCCTACTTAAACATTGATAAGGAGTGGGCCTACTTAAACATTGATAAGAGGGAGTAGGTCTACTTAAACATTGATAAGAAGGAGTAGGCCTACTTAAACATTGATAAGAGGGAGTAGGTCTACTTAAACATTGATAAGAAGGAGTAGGTCTACTTAAACATTGATAAGAGGGAGTAGGCCTACTTAAACATTGATAATGAGTGGGCCTACTTAAACATTGATAAGAGGGAGTAGGTCTACTTAAACATTGATAAGAGGGAGTAGATCTACTTAAACATTGATAAGAAGGAGTAGGTCTACTTAAACATTGATAAGAGGGAGTAGGTCTACTTAAACATTGATAAGAGGGAGTAGGTCTACTTAAACATTGATAAGAAGGAGTAGGCCTACTTAAACATTGATAAGAGGGAGTAGGTCTACTTAAACATTGATAAGAGGGAGTAGGTACACTTAAACATTGATAAGAGGGAGTAGGTCTACTTAAACATTGATGAGAGGGAGTAGGTCTACTTAAACATTGATAAGAGGGAGTAGGCCTACTTAAACATTGATAAGAGGGAGTAGGTCTACTTAAACATTGATAAGAGGGAGTAGGACTACTTAAACATTGATAAGAGGGAGTAGGTCAACTTAAACATTGATAAGAGGGAGTAGGTCTACTTAAACATTGATAAGAAGGAGTAGGTCTACTTAAACATTGATAAGAGGGAGTAGGTCTACTTAAACATTGATAAGAGGGAGTAGGTCTACTTAAACATTGATAAGAGGGAGTAGGTCTACTTAAACATTGATAAGAAGGAGTAGGTCTACTTAAACATTGATAAGAGGGAGTAGGTCTACTTAAACATTGATAAGAGCGAGTAAGCCTACTTAAACATTGATAAGAGGGAGTAGGCCTACTTAAACATTGATAAGAAGGAGTAGGACTACTTAAACATTGATAAGAGGGAGTAGGTCAACTTAAACATTGATAAGAGGGAGTAGGTCTACTTAAACATTGATAAGAGCGAGTAAGCCTACTTAAACATTGATAGGAGGGAGTAGGCCTACTTAAACATTGATAAGAAGGAGTAGGTCTACTTAAACATTGATAAGAAGGAGTAGGACTACTTAAACATTGATAAGAGGGAGTAGGTCTACTTAAACATTGATAAGAGGGAGTAGGTCTACTTAAACATTGATAAGAGGGGGTAGGCCTACTTAAACATTGATAAGAGGGAGTAGGTCTACTTAAACATTGATAAGAAGGAGTAGGTCTACTTAAACATTGATACGAGTAGGTCTACTTAAACATTGATAAGAGTAGGTCTACTTAAACATTGATAAGAGTAGGTCTACTTAAACATTGATAAGAGGGAGTAGGTCTACTTAAACATTGATAAGAGGGAGTAGGTCTACTTAAACATTGATAAGAGGGAGTAGGTCTACTTAAACATTGATAAGAGGGAGTAGGTCAACTTAAACATTGATAAGAGGGAGTAGGTCTACTTAAACATTGATAAGAGGGAGTAGGCCTACTTAAACATTGATAAGGAGTGGGCCTACTTAAACATTGATAAGAGGGAGTAGGTCTACTTAAACATTGATAAGAGGGAGTAGGCCTACTTAAACATTGATAAGGAGTGGGCCTACTTAAACATTGATAAGAGGGAGTAGGTCTACTTAAACATTGATAAGAAGGAGTAGGCCTACTTAAACATTGATAAGAGGGAGTAGGTCTACTTAAACATTGATAAGAAGGAGTAGGTCTACTTAAACATTGATAAGAGGGAGTAGGCCTACTTAAACATTGATAATGAGTGGGCCTACTTAAACATTGATAAGAGGGAGTAGGTCTACTTAAACATTGATAAGAGGGAGTAGGTCTACTTAAACATTGATAAGAGGGAGTAGGTCTACTTAAACATTGATAAGAGGGAGTAGGTCTACTTAAACATTGATAAGAGGGAGTAGGCCTACTTAAACATTGATAAGGAGTGGGCCTACTTAAACAATGATAAGAGGGAGTAGGTCTACTTAAACATTGATAAGAGGGAGTAGGCCTACTTAAACATTGATAAGGAGTGGGCCTACTTAAACATTGATAAGAGGGAGTAGGTCTACTTAAACATTGATAAGAAGGAGTAGGCCTACTTAAACATTGATAAGAGGGAGTAGGTCTACTTAAACATTGATAAGAAGGAGTAGGTCTACTTAAACATTGATAAGAGGGAGTAGGCCTACTTAAACATTGATAATGAGTGGGCCTACTTAAACATTGATAAGAGGGAGTAGGTCTACTTAAACATTGATAAGAGGGAGTAGATCTACTTAAACATTGATAAGAAGGAGTAGGTCAACTTAAACATTGATAAGAGGGAGTAGGTCTACTTAAACATTGATAAGAAGGAGTAGGTCTACTTAAACATTGATAAGAGGGAGTAGGTCTACTTAAACATTGATAAGAGGGAGTAGGTCTACTTAAACATTGATAAGAGGGAGTAGGTCTACTTAAACATTGATAAGAAGGAGTAGGTCTACTTAAACATTGATAAGAGGGAGTAGGTCTACTTAAACATTGATAAGAGCGAGTAAGCCTACTTAAACATTGATAAGAGGGAGTAGGCCTACTTAAACATTGATAAGAAGGAGTAGGACTACTTAAACATTGATAAGAGGGAGTAGGTCAACTTAAACATTGATAAGAGGGAGTAGGTCTACTTAAACATTGATAAGAGCGAGTAAGCCTACTTAAACATTGATAGGAGGGAGTAGGCCTACTTAAACATTGATAAGAAGGAGTAGGTCTACTTAAACATTGATAAGAAGGACTAGGACTACTTAAACATTGATAAGAGGGAGTAGGTCTACTTAAACATTGATAAGAGGGAGTAGGTCTACTTAAACATTGATAAGAGGGGGTAGGCCTACTTAAACATTGATAAGAAGGAGTAGGACTACTTAAACATTGATAAGAGGGAGTAGGTCAACTTAAACATTGATAAGAGGGAGTAAGCCTACTTAAACATTGATAAGAAGGAGTAGGTCTACTTAAACATTGATAAGAGGGAGTAGGTCTACTTAAACATTGATAAGAGGGAGTAGGTCTACTTAAACATTGATAAGAGGGAGTAGGTCTACTTAAACATTGATAAGAGGGAGTGGGTCTACTTAAACATTGATAAGAAGGAGTAGTTCTACTTAAACATTGATAAGAGTAGGTCTACTTAAACATTGATAAGAGTAGGTCTTCTTAAACATTGATAAGAGGGAGTAGGTCTACTTAAACATTGATAAGAGGGAGTAGGTCTACTTAAACATTGATAAGAGCGAGTAAGCCTACTTAAACATTGATAAGAGGGAGTAGGCCTACTTAAACATTGATAAGAAGGAGTAGGACTACTTAAACATTGATAAGAGGGAGTAGGTCAACTTAAACATTGATAAGAGGGAGTAGGTCTACTTAAACATTGATAAGAGCGAGTAGGTCTACTTAAACATTGATAAGAGGGAGTAGGTCTACTTAAACATTGATAAGGAGTGGGCCTACTTAAACATTGATAAGAGGGAGTAGGTCTACTTAAACATTGATAAGAGGGAGTAGGCCTACTTAAACATTGATAAGGAGTGGGCCTACTTAAACATTGATAAGAGGGAGTAGGTCTACTTAAACATTGATAAGAAGGAGTAGGCCTACTTAAACATTGATAAGAGGGAGTAGGTCTACTTAAACATTGATAAGAAGGAGTAGGTCTACTTAAACATTGATAAGAGGGAGTAGGCCTACTTAAACATTGATAATGAGTGGGCCTACTTAAACATTGATAAGAGGGAGTAGGTCTACTTAAACATTGATAAGAGGGAGTAGATCTACTTAAACATTGATAAGAAGGAGTAGGTCTACTTAAACATTGATAAGAGGGAGTAGGTCTACTTAAACATTGATAAGAGGGAGTAGGGCCAATTAAACATTGATAAGAAGGAGTAGGCCTACTTAAACATTGATAAGAGGGAGTAGGTCTACTTAAACATTGATAAGAGGGAGTAGGTCCACTTAAACATTGATAAGAGGGAGTAGGTCTACTTAAACATTGATAAGAGGGAGTAGGTCTACTTAAACATTGATAAGAAGGAGTAGGCCTACTTAAACATTGATAAGAGGGAGTAGGTCTACTTAAACATTGATAAGAGGGAGTAGGTCCACTTAAAAATTGATAAGAGGGAGTAGGTCTACTTAAACATTGATGAGAGGGAGTAGGTCTACTTAAACATTGATAAGAGGGAGTAGGCCTACTTAAACATTGATAAGAGGGAGTAGGTCTACTTAAACATTGATAAGAGGGAGTAGGACTACTTAAACATTGATAAGAGGGAGTAGGTCAACTTAAACATTGATAAGAGGGAGTAGGTCTACTTAAACATTGATAAGAAGGAGTAGGTCTACTTAAACATTGATAAGAGGGAGTAGGTCTACTTAAACATTGATAAGAGGGAGTAGGTCTACTTAAACATTGATAAGAGGGAGTAGGTCTACTTAAACATTGATAAGAAGGAGTAGGTCTACTTAAACATTGATAAGAGGGAGTAGGTCTACTTAAACATTGATAAGAGCTAGTAAGCCTACTTAAACATTGATAAGAGGGAGTAGGCCTACTTAAACATTGATAAGAAGGAGTAGGACTACTTAAACATTGATAAGAGGGAGTAGGTCAACTTAAACATTGATAAGAGGGAGTAGGTCTACTTAAACATTGATAAGAGCGAGTAAGCCTACTTAAACATTGATAGGAGGGAGTAGGCCTACTTAAACATTGATAAGAAGGAGTAGGTCTACTTAAACATTGATAAGAAGGAGTAGGACTACTTAAACATTGATAAGAAGGAGTAGGACTACTTAAACATTGATAAGAGGGAGTAGGTCAACTTAAACATTGATAAGAGGGAGTAAGCCTACTTAAACATTGATAAGAAGGAGTAGGTCTACTTAAACATTGATAAGAGGGAGTAGGTCTACTTAAACATTGATAAGAGGGAGTAGGTCTACTTAAACATTGATAAGAGGGAGTAGGTCTACTTAAACATTGATAAGAGGGAGTGGGTTTACTTAAACATTGATAAGAAGGAGTAGTTCTACTTAAACATTGATAAGAGTAGGTCTACTTAAACATTGATAAGAGTAGGTCTTCTTAAACATTGATAAGAGGGAGTAGGTCTACTTAAACATTGATAAGAGGGAGTAGGTCTACTTAAACATTGATAAGAGCGAGTAAGCCTACTTAAACATTGATAAGAGGGAGTAGGCCTACTTAAACATTGATAAGAAGGAGTAGGACTACTTAAACATTGATAAGAGGGAGTAGGTCAACTTAAACATTGATAAGAGGGAGTAGGTCTACTTAAACATTGATAAGAGCGAGTAAGCCTACTTAAAAATTGATAGGAGGGAGTAGGCCTTCTTAAACATTGATAAGAAGGAGTAGGACTACTTAAACATTGATAAGAAGGAGTAGGACTACTTAAACATTGATAAGAGGGAGTATGTCTACTTAAACATTGATAAGAGGGAGTAGGTCTACTTAAACATTGATAAGAGCGAGTAAGCCTACTTAAACATTGATAGGAGGGAGTAGGCCTTCTTAAACATTGATAAGAAGGAGTAGGACTACTTAAACATTGATAAGAAGGAGTAGGACTACTTAAACATTGATAAGAGGGAGTAGGTCTACTTAAACATTGATAAGAGGGAGTAGGTCTACTTAAACATTGATAAGAGCGAGTAAGCCTACTTAAACATTGATAGGAGGGAGTAGGCCTTCTTAAACATTGATAAGAAGGAGTAGGACTACTTAAACATTGATAAGAAGGAGTAGGACTACTTAAACATTGATAAGAGGGAGTAGGTCTACTTAAACATTGATAAGAGGGAGTAGGTCTACTTAAACATTGATAAGAGGGAGTAGGTCTACTTAAACATTGATAAGAAGGAGTAGGTCTACTTAAACATTGATAAGAAGGAGTAGGTCTACTTAAACATTGATAAGAGGGAGTAGGTCTACTTAAACATTGATAAGAGGGAGTAGGTCTACTTAAACATTGATAAGAGGGAGTAGGTCTACTTAAACATTGATAAGAGGGAGTAGGTCTACTTAAACATTGATAGAGGGAGTAGGTCTACTTAAACATTGATAAGAGGGAGTAGGTCTACTTAAACATTGATAAGAGTAGGTCTACTTAAACATTGATAAGAGGGAGTAGGACTACTTAAACATTGATAAGAGGGTGTAGGTCTACTTAAACATTGATAAGAGCGAGTAAGCCTACTTAAACATTGATAAGAAGGAGTAGGCCTACTTAAACATTGATAAGAGGGAGTAGGTCAACTTAAACATTGATAAGAGGGAGTAGGTCTACTTAAACATTGATAAGAAGGAGTAGGTCTACTTAAACATTGATAAGAAGGAGTAGGTCTACTTAAACATTGATAAGAGGGAGTAGGTCTACTTAAACATTGATAAGAGCGAGTAAGCCTACTTAAACATTGATAAGAGGGTGTAGGTCTACTTAAACATTGATAAGAGCGAGTAAGCCTACTTAAACATTGATAAGAAGGAGTAGGACTACTTAAACATTGATAAGAGGGAGTAGGTCAACTTAAACATTGATAAGAGGGAGTAGGTCTACTTAAACATTGATAAGAAGGAGTAGGTCTACTTAAACATTGATAAGAAGGAGTAGGTCTACTTAAACATTGATAAGAGGGAGTAGGTCTACTTAAACATTGATAAGAGCGAGTAAGCCTACTTAAACATTGATAAGAGGGAGTAGGCCTACTTAAACATTGATAAGAAGGAGTAGGACTACTTAAACATTGATAAGAGGGAGTAGGTCAACTTAAACATTGATAAGAGGGAGTAGGTCTACTTAAACATTGATAAGAGCGAGTAAGCCTACTTAAACATTGATAAGAAGGAGTAGGTCTACTTAAACATTGATAAGAAGGAGTAGGTCTACTTAAACATTGATAAGAGGGAGTGGGTCTACTTAAACATTGATAAGAGCGAGTAAGCCTACTTAAACATTGATAAGAGGGGGTAGGCCTACTTAAACATTGATAAGAAGGAGTAGGACTACTTAAACATTGATAAGAGGGAGTAGGTCAACTTAAACATTGATAAGAGGGAGTAGGTCTACTTAAACATTGATAAGAAGGAGTAGGTCTACTTAAACATTGATAAGAGGGAGTAGGTCTACTTAAACATTGATAAGAGGGAGTAGGTCTACTTAAACATTGATAAGAGGGAGTAGGTCTACTTAAACATTGATAAGAAGGAGTAGGTCTACTTAAACATTGATAAGAGGGAGTAGGTCTACTTAAACATTGATAAGAGCGAGTAAGCCTACTTAAACATTGATAAGAGGGAGTAGGCCTACTTAAACATAGATAAGAAGGAGTAGGACTACTTAAACATTGATAAGAGGGAGTAGGTCAACTTAAACATTGATAAGAGGGAGTAGGTCTACTTAAACATTGATAAGAGCGAGTAAGTCTACTTAAACATTGATAGGAGGGAGTAGGCCTACTTAAACATTGATAAGAAGGAGTAGGTCTACTTAAACATTGATAAGAAGGAGTAGGACTACTTAAACATTGATAAGAGGGAGTAGGTCTACTTAAACATTGATAAGAGCGAGTAAGCCTACTTAAACATTGATAAGAGGGGGTAGGCCTACTTAAACATTGATAAGAAGGAGTAGGACTACTTAAACATTGATAAGAGGGAGTAGGTCTACTTAAACATTGATAAGAAGGAGTAGGTCTACTTAAACATTGATAAGAGGGAGTAGGTCTACTTAAACATTGATAAGAGGGAGTAGGTCTACTTAAACATTGATAAGAGGGAGTAGGTCTACTTAAACATTGATAAGAGGGAGTAGGTCTACTTAAACATTGATAAGAAGGAGTAGGTCTACTTAAACATTGATAAGAGGGAGTAGGTCTACTTAAACATTGATAAGAAGGAGTAGGTCTACTTAAACATTGATAAGAGGGAGTAGGTCTACTTAACATTGATATGAAGGAGTAGGTCTACTTAAACATTGATAAGAGGGAGTAGGTCTACTTAAACATTGATAAGAGGGAGTAGGTCTACTTAAACATTGATAAGAGTAGGTCTACTTAAACATTGATAAGAGGGAGTAGGACTACTTAAACATTGATAAGAGGGAGTAGGTCTACTTAAACATTGATAAGAGCGAGTAAGCCTACTTAAACATTGATAAGAGGGGGTAGGCCTACTTAAACATTGATAAGAAGGAGTAGGACTACTTAAACATTGATAAGAGGGAGTAGGTCAACTTAAACATTGATAAGAGGGAGTAGGTCTACTTAAACATTGATAAGAAGGAGTAGGTCTACTTAAACATTGATAAGAGGGAGTAGGTCTACTTAAACATTGATAAGAGGGAGTAGGTCTACTTAAACATTGATAAGAGGGAGTAGGTCTACTTAAACATTGATAAGAGGGAGTAGGTCTACTTAAACATTGATAAGAGGGAGTAGGTCTACTTAAACATTGATAAGAGGGAGTAGGTCTACTTAAACATTGATAAGAAGGAGTAGGTCTACTTAAACATTGATAAGAGGGAGTAGGTCTACTTAACATTGATATGAAGGAGTAGGTCTACTTAAACATTGATAAGAGGGAGTAGGTCTACTTAAACATTGATAAGAGGGAGTAGGTCTACTTAAACATTGATAAGAGTAGGTCTACTTAAACATTGATAAGAGGGAGTAGGTCTACTTAAACATAGATAAGAAGGATTAGGTCTACTTAAACATTGATAAGAGGGAGTAGGTCTACTTAAACATTGATAAGAGGGAGTAGGACTACTTATACATTGATAAGAGGGAGTAAGCCTACTTAAACATTGATAAGAGGGAGTAGGTCTTCTTAAACATTGATAAGAAGGAGTAGGTCTACTTAAACATTGATAAGAGGGAGTAGGTCTACTTAAACATTGATAAGAGGGAGTAGGTCTACTTAAACATTGATAAGAGGGAGTAGGTCTACTTAAACATTGATAAGAAGGAGTAGGTCTACTTAAACATTGATACGAGTAGGTCTACTTAAACATTGATAAGAGTAGGTCTACTTAAACATTGATAAGAGTAGGTCTACTTAAACATTGATAAGAGGGAGTAGGTCTACTTAAACATTGATAAGAGGGAGTAGGTCTACTTAAACATTGATAAGAGGGAGTAGGTCTACTTAAACATTGATAAGAGGGAGTAGGTCTACTTAAACATTGATAAGAGGGAGTAGGCCTACTTAAACATTGATAAGGAGTGGGCCTACTTAAACATTGATAAGAGGGAGTAGGTCTACTTAAACATTGATAAGAGGGAGTAGGCCTACTTAAACATTGATAAGGAGTGGGCCTACTTAAACATTGATAAGAGGGAGTAGGTCTACTTAAACATTGATAAGAAGGAGTAGGCCTACTTAAACATTGATAAGAGGGAGTAGGTCTACTTAAACATTGATAAGAAGGAGTAGGTCTACTTAAACATTGATAAGAGGGAGTAGGCCTACTTAAACATTGATAATGAGTGGGCCTACTTAAACATTGATAAGAGGGAGTAGGTCTACTTAAACATTGATAAGAGGGAGTAGGTCTACTTAAACATTGATAAGAGGGAGTAGGTCTACTTAAACATTGATAAGAGGGAGTAGGTCTACTTAAACATTGATAAGAGGGAGTAGGCCTACTTAAACATTGATAAGGAGTGGGCCTACTTAAACATTGATAAGAGGGAGTAGGTCTACTTAAACATTGATAAGAGGGAGTAGGCCTACTTAAACATTGATAAGGAGTGGGCCTACTTAAACATTGATAAGAGGGAGTAGGTCTACTTAAACATTGATAAGAAGGAGTAGGCCTACTTAAACATTGATAAGAGGGAGTAGGTCTACTTAAACATTGATAAGAGGGAGTAGGACTACTTAAACATTGATAAGAGGGAGTAGGTCAACTTAAACATTGATAAGAGGGAGTAGGTCTACTTAAACATTGATAAGAAGGAGTAGGTCTACTTAAACATTGATAAGAGGGAGTAGGTCTACTTAAACATTGATAAGAGGGAGTAGGTCTACTTAAACATTGATAAGAGGGAGTAGGTCTACTTAAACATTGATAAGAAGGAGTAGGTCTACTTAAACATTGATAAGAGGGAGTAGGTCTACTTAAACATTGATAAGAGCGAGTGAGCCTACTTAAACATTGATAAGAGGGAGTAGGCCTACTTAAACATTGATAAGAAGGAGTAGGACTACTTAACCATTGATAAGAGGGAGTAGGTCAACTTAAACATTGATAAGAGGGAGTAGGTCTACTTAAACATTGATAAGAGCGAGTAAGCCTACTTAAACATTGATAGGAGGGAGTAGGCCTACTTAAACATTGATAAGAAGGAGTAGGTCTACTTAAACATTGATAAGAAGGAGTAGGACTACTTAAACATTGATAAGAGGGAGTAGGTCTACTTAAACATTGATAAGAGGGAGTAGGTCTACTTAAACATTGATAAGAGGGGGTAGGCCTACTTAAACATTGATAAGAAGGAGTAGGACTACTTAAACATTGATAAGAGGGAGTAGGTCAACTTAAACATTGATAAGAGGGAGTAAGCCTACTTAAACATTGATAAGAAGGAGTAGGTCTACTTAAACATTGATAAGAGGGAGTAGGTCTACTTAAACATTGATAAGAGGGAGTAGGTCTACTTAAACATTGATAAGAGGGAGTAGGTCTACTTAAACATTGATAAGAGGGAGTGGGTCTACTTAAACATTGATAAGAAGGAGTAGTTCTACTTAAACATTGATAAGAGTAGGTCTACTTAAACATTGATAAGAGTAGGTCTTCTTAAACATTGATAAGAGGGAGTAGGTCTACTTAAACATTGATAAGAGCGAGTAAGCCTACTTAAACATTGATAAGAGGGAGTAGGCCTACTTAAACATTGATAAGAAGGAGTAGGACTACTTAAACATTGATAAGAGGGAGTAGGTCAACTTAAACATTGATAAGAGGGAGTAGGTCTACTTAAACATTGATAAGAGCGAGTAAGCCTACTTAAACATTGATAGGAGGGAGTAGGCCTTCTTAAACATTGATAAGAAGGAGTAGGACTACTTAAACATTGATAAGAAGGAGTAGGACTACTTAAACATTGATAAGAGGGAGTATGTCTACTTAAACATTGATAAGAGGGAGTAGGTCTACTTAAACATTGATAAGAGGGAGTAGGTCTACTTAAACATTGATAAGAGGGAGTAGGTCTACTTAAACATTGATAAGAGGGAGTAGGTCTACTTAAACATTGATAAGAAGGAGTAGGTCTACTTAAACATTGATAAGAAGGAGTTGGTCTACTTAAACATTGATAAGAGGGAGTAGGTCTACTTAAACATTGATAAGAGGGAGTAGGTCTACTTAAACATTGATAAGAGGGAGTAGGTCTACTTAAACATTGATAAGAGGGAGTAGGTCTACTTAAACATTGATAGAGGGAGTAGGTCTACTTAAACATTGATAAGAGGGAGTAGGTCTACTTAAACATTGATAAGAGTAGGTCTACTTAAACATTGATAAGAGGGAGTAGGTCTACTTAAACATTGATAAGAGGGAGTAGGTCTACTTAAACATTGATAAGAGGGAGTGGTCTACTTAAACATTGATAAGAGGGAGTGGTCTACTTAAACATTGATAAGAGTAGGTCTACTTAAACATTGATAAGAGGGAGTAGGTCTACTTAAACATTGATAAGAGCGAGTAAGCCTACTTAAACATTGATAAGAGGGGGTAGGCCTACTTAAACATTGATAAGAAGGAGTAGGACTACTTAAACATTGATAAGAGGGAGTAGGTCAACTTAAACATTGATAAGAGGGAGTAGGTCTACTTAAACATTGATAAGAAGGAGTAGGTCTACTTAAACATTGATAAGAGGGAGTAGGTCTACTTAAACATTGATAAGAGGGAGTAGGTCTACTTAAACATTGATAAGAGGGAGTAGGTCTACTTAAACATTGATAAGAGGGAGTAGGTCTACTTAAACATTGATAAGAGGGAGTAGGTCTACTTAAACATTGATAAGAGGGAGTAGGTCTACTTAAACATTGATAAGAAGGAGTAGGTCTACTTAAACATTGATAAGAGGGAGTAGGTCTACTTAACATTGATATGAAGGAGTAGGTCTACTTAAACATTGATAAGAGGGAGTAGGTCTACTTAAACATTGATAAGAGGGAGTAGGTCTACTTAAACATTGATAAGAGTAGGTCTACTTAAACATTGATAAGAGGGAGTAGGTCTACTTAAACATAGATAAGAAGGATTGTCTACTTAAACATTGATAAGAGGGAGTAGGTCTACTTAAACATTGATAAGAGGGAGTAGGACTACTTATACATTGATAAGAGGGAGTAAGCCTACTTAAACATTGATAAGAGGGAGTAGGTCTTCTTAAACATTGATAAGAAGGAGTAGGTCTACTTAAACATTGATAAGAGGGAGTAGGTCTACTTAAACATTGATAAGAGGGAGTAGGTCTACTTAAACATTGATAAGAGGGAGTAGGTCTACTTAAACATTGATAAGAAGGAGTAGGTCTACTTAAACATTGATACGAGTAGGTCTACTTAAACATTGATAAGAGTAGGTCTACTTAAACATTGATAAGAGGGAGTAGGTCTACTTAAACATTGATAAGAGGGAGTAGGTCTACTTAAACATTGATAAGAGGGAGTAGGTCTACTTAAACATTGATAAGAGGGAGTAGGTCTACTTAAACATTGATAAGAGGGAGTAGGCCTACTTAAACATTGATAAGGAGTGGGCCTACTTAAACATTGATAAGAGGGAGTAGGTCTACTTAAACATTGATAAGAGGGAGTAGGCCTACTTAAACATTGATAAGGAGTGGGCCTACTTAAACATTGATAAGAGGGAGTAGGTCTACTTAAACATTGATAAGAAGGAGTAGGCCTACTTAAACATTGATAAGAGGGAGTAGGTCTACTTAAACATTGATAAGAAGGAGTAGGTCTACTTAAACATTGATAAGAGGGAGTAGGCCTACTTAAACATTGATAATGAGTGGGCCTACTTAAACATTGATAAGAGGGAGTAGGTCTACTTAAACATTGATAAGAGGGAGTAGGTCTACTTAAACATTGATAAGAGGGAGTAGGTCTACTTAAACATTGATAAGAGGGAGTAGGCCTACTTAAACATTGATAAGGAGTGGGCCTACTTAAACATTGATAAGAGGGAGTAGGTCTACTTAAACATTGATAAGAGGGAGTAGGCCTACTTAAACATTCATAAGGAGTGGGCCTACTTAAACATTGATAAGAGGGAGTAGGTCTACTTAAACATTGATAAGAAGGAGTAGGCCTACTTAAACATTGATAAGAGGGAGTAGGTCTACTTAAACATTGATAAGAAGGAGTAGGTCTACTTAAACATTGATAAGAGGGAGTAGGCCTACTTAAACATTGATAATGAGTGGGCCTACTTAAACATTGATAAGAGGGAGTAGGTCTACTTAAACATTGATAAGAGGGAGTAGATCTACTTAAACATTGATAAGAAGGAGTAGGTCTACTTAAACATTGATAAGAGGGAGTAGGTCTACTTAAACATTGATAAGAGGGAGTAGGTCTACTTAAACATTGATAAGAAGGAGTAGGCCTACTTAAACATTGATAAGAGGGAGTAGGTCTACTTAAACATTGATAAGAGGGAGTAGGTCCACTTAAACATTGATAAGAGGGAGTAGGTCTACTTAAACATTGATGAGAGGGAGTAGGTCTACTTAAACATTGATAAGAGGGAGTAGGCCTACTTAAACATTGATAAGAGGGAGTAGGTCTACTTAAACATTGATAAGAGGGAGTAGGACTACTTAAACATTGATAAGAGGGAGTAGGTCAACTTAAACATTGATAAGAGGGAGTAGGTCTACTTAAACATTGATAAGAAGGAGTAGGTCTACTTAAACATTGATAAGAGGGAGTAGGTCTACTTAAACATTGATAAGAGGGAGTAGGTCTACTTAAACATTGATAAGAGGGAGTAGGTCTACTTAAACATTGATAAGAAGGAGTAGGTCTACTTAAACATTGATAAGAGGGAGTAGGTCTACTTAAACATTGATAAGAGCGAGTAAGCCTACTTAAACATTGATAAGAGGGAGTAGGCCTACTTAAACATTGATAAGAAGGAGTAGGACTACTTAAACATTGATAAGAGGGAGTAGGTCAACTTAAACATTGATAAGAGGGAGTAGGTCTACTTAAACATTGATAAGAGCGAGTAAGCCTACTTAAACATTGATAGGAGGGAGTAGGCCTACTTAAACATTGATAAGAAGGAGTAGGTCTACTTAAACATTGATAAGAAGGAGTAGGACTACTTAAACATTGATAAGAGGGAGTAGGTCTACTTAAACATTGATAAGAGGGAGTAGGTCTACTTAAACATTGATAAGAGGGGGTAGGCCTACTTAAACATTGATAAGAAGGAGTAGGACTACTTAAACATTGATAAGAGGGAGTAGGTCAACTTAAACATTGATAAGAGGGAGTAAGCCTACTTAAACATTGATAAGAAGGAGTAGGTCTACTTAAACATTGATAAGAGGGAGTAGGTCTACTTAAACATTGATAAGAGGGAGTAGGTCTACTTAAACATTGATAAGAGGGAGTAGGTCTACTTAAACATTGATAAGAGGGAGTGGGTCTACTTAAACATTGATAAGAAGGAGTAGTTCTACTTAAACATTGATAAGAGTAGGTCTACTTAAACATTGATAAGAGTAGGTCTTCTTAAACATTGATAAGAGGGAGTAGGTCTACTTAAACATTGATAAGAGGGAGTAGGTCTACTTAAACATTGATAAGAGCGAGTAAGCCTACTTAAACATTGATAAGAGGGAGTAGGCCTACTTAAACATTGATAAGAAGGAGTAGGACTACTTAAACATTGATAAGAGGGAGTAGGTCAACTTAAACATTGATAAGAGGGAGTAGGTCTACTTAAACATTGATAAGAAGGAGTAGGCCTACTTAAACATTGATAAGAGGGAGTAGGTCTACTTAAACATTGATAAGAAGGAGTAGGTCTACTTAAACATTGATAAGAGGGAGTAGGCCTACTTAAACATTGATAATGAGTGGGCCTACTTAAACATTGATAAGAGGGAGTAGGTCTACTTAAACATTGATAAGAGGGAGTAGATCTACTTAAACATTGATAAGAAGGAGTAGGTCTACTTAAACATTGATAAGAGGGAGTAGGTCTACTTAAACATTGATAAGAGGGAGTAGGTCTACTTAAACATTGATAAGAAGGAGTAGGTCTACTTAAACATTGATAAGAGGGAGTGGGTCTACTTAAACATTGATAAGAAGGAGTAGTTCTACTTAAACATTGATAAGAGTAGGTCTACTTAAACATTGATAAGAGTAGGTCTTCTTAAACATTGATAAGAGGGAGTAGGTCTACTTAAACATTGATAAGAGGGAGTAGGTCTACTTAAACATTGATAAGAGCGAGTAAGCCTACTTAAACATTGATAAGAGGGAGTAGGCCTACTTAAACATTGATAAGAAGGAGTAGGACTACTTAAACATTGATAAGAGGGAGTAGGTCAACTTAAACATTGATAAGAGGGAGTAGGTCTACTTAAACATTGATAAGAGGGAGTAGGTCTACTTAAACATTGATAAGAGGGAGTAGGTCTACTTAAACATTGATAAGAGTAGGTCTACTTAAACATTGATAAGAGTAGGTCTTCTTAAACATTGATAAGAGGGAGTAGGTCTACTTAAACATTGATAAGAGGGAGTAGGTCTACTTAAACATTGATAAGAGTGAGTAAGCCTACTTAAAAATTGATAGGAGGGAGTAGGCCTTCTTAAACATTGATAAGAAGGAGTAGGACTACTTAAACATTGATAAGAAGGAGTAGGACTACTTAAACATTGATAAGAGGGAGTATGTCTACTTAAACATTGATAAGAGGGAGTAGGTCTACTTAAACATTGATAAGAGGGAGTAGGTCTACTTAAACATTGATAAGAGGGAGTAGGTCTACTTAAACATTGATAAGAGGGAGTAGGTCTACTTAAACATTGATAAGAAGGAGTAGGTCTACTTAAACATTGATAAGAAGGAGTAGGTCTACTTAAACATTGATAAGAGGGAGTAGGTCTACTTAAACATTGATAAGAGGGAGTAGGTCTACTTAAACATTGATAAGAGGGAGTAGGTCTACTTAAACATTGATAAGAGGGAGTAGGTCTACTTAAACATTGATAGAGGGAGTAGGTCTACTTAAACATTGATAAGAGGGAGTAGGTCTACTTAAACATTGATAAGAGTAGGTCTACTTAAACATTGATAAGAGGGAGTAGGTCTACTTAAACATTGATAAGAGGGAGTAGGTCTACTTAAACATTGATAAGAGGGAGTGGTCTACTTAAACATTGATAAGAGGGAGTGGTCTACTTAAACATTGATAAGAGTAGGTCTACTTAAACATTGATAAGAGGGAGTAGGTCTACTTAAACATTAATAAGAAGGAGTAGGACTACTTAAACATTGATAAGAAGGAGTAGGACTACTTAAACATTGATAAGAGGGTGTAGGTCTACTTAAACATTGATAAGAGCGAGTAAGCCTACTTAAACATTGATAAGAGGGGGTAGGCCTACTTAAACATTGATAAGAAGGAGTAGGACTACTTAAACATTGATAAGAGGGAGTAGGTCAACTTAAACATTGATAAGAGGGAGTAGGTCTACTTAAACATTGATAAGAAGGAGTAGGTCTACTTAAACATTGATAAGAAGGAGTAGGTCTACTTAAACATTGATAAGAGGGAGTAGGTCTACTTAAACATTGATAAGAGGGAGTAGGTCTACTTAAACATTGATAAGAGGGAGTAGGTCTACTTAAACATTGATAAGAGCGAGTACGCCTACTTAAACATTGATAAGAGGGAGTAGGCCTACTTAAACATTGATAAGAAGGAGTAGGACTACTTAAACATTGATAAGAGGGAGTAGGTCAACTTAAACATTGATAAGAGGGAGTAGGTCTACTTAAACATTGATAAGAGCGAGTAAGCCTACTTAAACATTGATAGGAGGGAGTAGGCCTACTTAAACATTGATAAGAAGGAGTAGGTCTACTTAAACATTGATAAGAAGGAGTAGGTCTACTTAAACATTGATAAGAGGGAGTAGGTCTACTTAAACATTGATAAGAGCGAGTAAGCCTACTTAAACATTGATAAGAGGGGGTAGGCCTACTTAAACATTGATAAGAAGGAGTAGGACTACTTAAACATTGATAAGAGGGAGTAGGTCAACTTAAACATTGATAAGAGGGAGTAGGTCTACTTAAACATTGATAAGAAGGAGTAGGTCTACTTAAACATTGATAAGAGGGAGTAGGTCTACTTAAACATTGATAAGAGGGAGTAGGTCTACTTAAACATTGATAAGAGGGAGTAGGTCTACTTAAACATTGATAAGAAGGAGTAGGTCTACTTAAACATTGATAAGAGGGAGTAGTTCTACTTAAACATTGATAAGAGCGAGTAAGCCTACTTAAACATTGATAAGAGGGAGTAGGCCTACTTAAACATTGATAAGAAGGAGTAGGACTACTTAAACATTGATAAGAGGGAGTAGGTCAACTTAAACATTGATAAGAGGGAGTAGGTCTACTTAAACATTGATAAGAGGGAGTAGGTCTACTTAAACATTGATAAGAAGGAGTAGGTCTACTTAAACATTGATAAGAGGGAGTAGGTCTACTTAAACATTGATAAGAGCGAGTAAGCCTACTTAAACATTGATAAGAGGAAGTAGGCCTACTTAAACATTGATAAGAAGGAGTAGGACTACTTAAACATTGATAAGAGGGAGGAGGTCAACTTAAACATTGATAAGAGGGAGTAGGTCTACTTAAACATTGATAAGAGCGAGTAAGCCTACTTAAACATTGATAGGAGGGAGTAGGCCTACTTAAACATTGATAAGAAGGAGTAGGCCTACTTAAACATTGATGAGAAGGAGTAGGTCTACTTAAACATTGATAAGAAGGAGTAGGACTACTTAAACATTGATAAGAGGGAGTAGGTCTACTTAAACATTGATAAGAGCGAGTAAGCCTACTTAAACATTGATAAGAGGGGGTAGGCCTACTTAAACATTGATAAGAAGGAGTAGGACTACTTAAACATTGATAAGAGGGAGTAGGTCAACTTAAACATTGATAAGAGGGAGTAGGTCTACTTAAACATTGATAAGAAGGAGTAGGTCTACTTAAACATTGATAAGAGGGAGTAGGTCTACTTAAACATTGATAAGAGGGAGTAGGTCTACTTAAACATTGATAAGAGGGAGTAGGTCTACTTAAACATTGATAAGAGGGAGTAGGTCTACTTAAACATTGATAAGAAGGAGTAGGTCTACTTAAACATTGATAAGAGGGAGTAGGTCTACTTAAACATTGATAAGAAGGAGTAGGTCTACTTAAACATTGATAAGAGGGAGTAGGTCTACTCAACATTGATATGAAGGAGTAGGTCTACTTAAACATTGATAAGAGGGAGTAGGTCTACTTAAACATTGATAAGAGGGAGTAGGACTACTTAAACATTGATAAGAGGGAGTAGGTCTACTTAAACATTGATAAGAGCGAGTAAGCCTACTTAAACATTGATAGGAGGGAGTAGGCCTACTTAAACATTGATAAGAAGGAGTAGGTCTACTTAAACATTGATAAGAAGGAGTAGGACTACTTAAACATTGATAAGAGGGAGTAGGTCTACTTAAACATTGATAAGAGCGAGTAAGCCTACTTAAACATTGATAAGAGGGGGTAGGCCTACTTAAACATTGATAAGAAGGAGTAGGACTACTTAAACATTGATAAGAGGGAGTAGGTCAACTTAAACATTGATAAGAGGGAGTAAGCCTACTTAAACATTGATAAGAAGGAGTAGGTCTACTTAAACATTGATAAGAGGGAGTAGGTCTACTTAAACATTGATAAGAGGGAGTAGGTCTACTTAAACATTGATAAGAGGGAGTGGGTCTACTTAAACATTGATAAGAAGGAGTAGTTCTACTTAAACATTGATAAGAGTAGGTCTACTTAAACATTGATAAGAGTAGGTCTTCTTAAACATTGATAAGAGGGAGTAGGTCTACTTAAACATTGATATGAGGGAGTAGGTCTACTTAAACATTGATAAGAGCGAGTAAGCCTACTTAAACATTGATAAGAGGGAGTAGGCCTACTTAAACATTGATAAGAAGGAGTAGGACTACTTAAACATTGATAAGAGGGAGTAGGTCAACTTAAACATTGATAAGAGGGAGTAGGTCTACTTAAACATTGATAAGAGCGAGTAAGCCTACTTAAACATTGATAGGAGGGAGTAGGCCTTCTTAAACATTGATAAGAAGGAGTAGGACTACTTAAACATTGATAAGAAGGAGTAGGACTGCTTAAACATTGATAAGAGGGAGTAGGTCTACTTAAACATTGATAAGAGGGAGTAGGTCTACTTAAACATTGATAAGAGGGAGTAGGTCTACTTAAACATTGATAAGAGGGAGTAGGTCTACTTAAACATTGATAAGAGGGAGTAGGTCTACTTAAACATTGATAAGAAGGAGTAGGTCTACTTAAACATTGATAAGAAGGAGTAGGTCTACTTAAACATTGATAAGAGGGAGTAGGTCTACTTAAACATTGATAAGAGGGAGTAGGTCTACTTAAACATTGATAAGAGGGAGTAGGTCTACTTAAACATTGATAAGAGGGAGTAGGTCTACTTAAACATTGATAGAGGGAGTAGGTCTACTTAAACATTGATAAGAGGGAGTAGGTCTACTTAAACATTGATAAGAGTAGGTCTACTTAAACATTGATAAGAGGGAGTAGGTCTACTTAAACATTGATAAGAGTAGGTCTACTTAAACATTGATAAGAGGGAGTAGGACTACTTAAACATTGATAAGAGGGTGTAGGTCTACTTAAACATTGATAAGAGCGAGTAAGCCTACTTAAACATTGATAAGAAGGAGTAGGACTACTTAAACATTGATAAGAGGGAGTAGGTCAACTTAAACATTGATAAGAGGGAGTAGGTCTACTTAAACATTGATAAGAAGGAGTAGGTCTACTTAAACATTGATAAGAAGGAGTAGGTCTACTTAAACATTGATAAGAGCGAGTAAGCCTACTTAAACATTGATAAGAGGGTGTAGGTCTACTTAAACATTGATAAGAGCGAGTAAGCCTACTTAAACACTGATAAGAAGGAGTAGGACTACTTAAACATTGATAAGAGGGAGTAGGTCAACTTAAACATTGATAAGAGGGAGTAGGTCTACTTAAACATTGATAAGAAGGAGTAGGTCTACTTAAACATTGATAAGAAGGAGTAGGTCTACTTAAACATTGATAAGAGGGAGTAGGTCTACTTAAACATTGATAAGAGCGAGTAAGCCTACTTAAACATTGATAAGAGGGAGTAGGCCTACTTAAACATTGATAAGAAGGAGTAGGACTACTTAAACATTGATAAGAGGGAGTAGGTCAACTTAAACATTGATAAGAGGGAGTAGGTCTACTTAAACATTGATAAGAGCGAGTAAGCCTACTTAAACATTGATAGGAGGGAGTAGGCCTACTTAAACATTGATAAGAAGGAGTAGGTCTACTTAAACATTGATAAGAAGGAGTAGGTCTACTTAAACATTGATAAGAGGGAGTAGGTCTACTTAAACATTGATAAGAGCGAGTAAGCCTACTTAAACATTGATAAGAGGGGGTAGGCCTACTTAAACATTGATAAGAAGGAGTAGGACTACTTAAACATTGATAAGAGGGAGTAGGTCAACTTAAACATTGATAAGAGGGAGTAGGTCTACTTAAACATTGATAAGAAGGAGTAGGTCTACTTAAACATTGATAAGAGGGAGTAGGTCTACTTAAACATTGATAAGAGGGAGTAGGTCTACTTAAACATTGATAAGAGGGAGTAGGTCTACTTAAACATTGATAAGAAGGAGTAGGTCTACTTAAACATTGATAAAAGGGAGTAGGTCTACTTAAACATTGATAAGAGCGAGTAAGCCTACTTAAACATTGATAAGAGGGAGTAGGCCTACTTAAACATTGATAAGAAGGAGTAGGACTACTTAAACATTGATAAGAGGGAGTAGGTCAACTTAAACATTGATAAGAGGGAGTAGGTCTACTTAAACATTGATAAGAGCGAGTAAGTCTACTTAAACATTGATAGGAGGGAGTAGGCCTACTTAAACATTGATAAGAAGGAGTAGGTCTACTTAAACATTGATAAGAAGGAGTAGGACTACTTAAACATTGATAAGAGGGAGTAGGTCTACTTAAACATTGATAAGAGTGAGTAAGCCTACTTAAACATTGATAAGAGGGGGTAGGCCTACTTAAACATTGATAAGAAGGAGTAGGACTACTTAAACATTGATAAGAGGGAGTAGGTCAACTTAAACATTGATAAGAGGGAGTAGGTCTACTTAAACATTGATAAGAAGGAGTAGGTCTACTTAAAAATTGATAAGAGGGAGTAGGTCTACTTAAACATTGATAAGAGGGAGTAGGTCTACTTAAACATTGATAAGAGGGAGTAGGTCTACTTAAACATTGATAAGAGGGAGTAGGTCTACTTAAACATTGATAAGAAGGAGTAGGTCTACTTAAACATTGATAAGAGGGAGTAGGTCTACTTAAACATTGATAAGAAGGAGTAGGTCTACTTAAACATTGATAAGAGGGAGTAGGTCTACTTAACATTGATATGAAGGAGTAGGTCTACTTAAACATTGATAAGAGGGAGTAGGTCTACTTAAACATTGATAAGAGGGAGTAGGTCTACTTAAACATTGATAAGAGTAGGTCTACTTAAACATTGATAAGAGGGAGTAGGACTACTTAAACATTGATAAGAGGGAGTAGGTCTACTTAAACATTGATAAGAGCGAGTAAGCCTACTTAAACATTGATAAGAGGGGGTAGGCCTACTTAAACATTGATAAGAAGGAGTAGGACTACTTATACATTGATAAGAGGGAGTAGGTCAACTTAAACATTGATAAGAGGGAGTAGGTCTACTTAAACATTGATAAGAAGGAGTAGGTCTACTTAAACATTGATAAGAGGGAGTAGGTCTACTTAAACATTGATAAGAGGGAGTAGGTCTACTTAAACATTGATAAGAGGGAGTAGGTCTACTTAAACATTGATAAGAGGGAGTAGGTCTACTTAAACATTGATAAGAAGGAGTAGGTCTACTTAAACATTGATAAAAGGGAGTAGGTCTACTTAAACATTGATAAGAGCGAGTAAGCCTACTTAAACATTGATAAGAGGGAGTAGGCCTACTTAAACATTGATAAGAAGGAGTAGGACTACTTAAACATTGATAAGAGGGAGTAGGTCAACTTAAACATTGATAAGAGGGAGTAGGTCTACTTAAACATTGATAAGAGCGAGTAAGTCTACTTAAACATTGATAGGAGGGAGTAGGCCTACTTAAACATTGATAAGAAGGAGTAGGTCTACTTAAACATTGATAAGAAGGAGTAGGACTACTTAAACATTGATAAGAGGGAGTAGGTCTACTTAAACATTGATAAGAGCGAGTAAGCCTACTTAAACATTGATAAGAGGGGGTAGGCCTACTTAAACATTGATAAGAAGGAGTAGGACTACTTAAACATTGATAAGAGGGAGTAGGTCAACTTAAACATTGATAAGAGGGAGTAGGTCTACTTAAACATTGATAAGAAGGAGTAGGTCTACTTAAAAATTGATAAGAGGGAGTAGGTCTACTTAAACATTGATAAGAGGGAGTAGGTCTACTTAAACATTGATAAGAGGGAGTAGGTCTACTTAAACATTGATAAGAGGGAGTAGGTCTACTTAAACATTGATAAGAAGGAGTAGGTCTACTTAAACATTGATAAGAGGGAGTAGGTCTACTTAAACATTGATAAGAAGGAGTAGGTCTACTTAAACATTGATAAGAGGGAGTAGGTCTACTTAACATTGATATGAAGGAGTAGGTCTACTTAAACATTGATAAGAGGGAGTAGGTCTACTTAAACATTGATAAGAGGGAGTAGGTCTACTTAAACATTGATAAGAGTAGGTCTACTTAAACATTGATAAGAGGGAGTAGGACTACTTAAACATTGATAAGAGGGAGTAGGTCTACTTAAACATTGATAAGAGCGAGTAAGCCTACTTAAACATTGATAAGAGGGGGTAGGCCTACTTAAACATTGATAAGAAGGAGTAGGACTACTTAAACATTGATAAGAGGGAGTAGGTCAACTTAAACATTGATAAGAGGGAGTAGGTCTACTTAAACATTGATAAGAAGGAGTAGGTCTACTTAAACATTGATAAGAGGGAGTAGGTCTACTTAAACATTGATAAGAGGGAGTAGGTCTACTTAAACATTGATAAGAGGGAGTAGGTCTACTTAAACATTGATAAGAGGGAGTAGGTCTACTTAAACATTGATAAGAGGGAGTAGGTCTACTTAAACATTGATAAGAGGGAGTAGGTCTACTTAAACATTGATAAGAAGGAGTAGGTCTACTTAAACATTGATAAGAGGGAGTAGGTCTACTTAACATTGATATGAAGGAGTAGGTCTACTTAAACATTGATAAGAGGGAGTAGGTCTACTTAAACATTGATAAGAGGGAGTAGGTCTACTTAAACATTGATAAGAGTAGGTCTACTTAAACATTGATAAGAGGGAGTAGGTCTACTTAAACATAGATAAGAAGGATTAGGTCTACTTAAACATTGATAAGAGGGAGTAGGTCTACTTAAACATTGATAAGAGGGAGTAGGACTACTTATACATTGATAAGAGGGAGTAAGCCTACTTAAACATTGATAAGAGGGAGTAGGTCTTCTTAAACATTGATAAGAAGGAGTAGGTCTACTTAAACATTGATAAGAGGGAGTAGGTCTACTTAAACATTGATAAGAGGGAGTAGGTCTACTTAAACATTGATAAGAGGGAGTAGGTCTACTTAAACATTGATAAGAAGGAGTAGGTCTACTTAAACATTGATACGAGTAGGTCTACTTAAACATTGATAAGAGTAGGTCTACTTAAACATTGATAAGAGTAGGTCTACTTAAACATTGATAAGAGGGAGTAGGTCTACTTAAACATTGATAAGAGGGAGTAGGTCTACTTAAACATTGATAAGAGGGAGTAGGTCTACTTAAACATTGATAAGAGGGAGTAGGTCTACTTAAACATTGATAAGAGGGAGTAGGCCTACTTAAACATTGATAAGGAGTGGGCCTACTTAAACATTGATAAGAGGGAGTAGGTCTACTTAAACATTGATAAGAGGGAGTAGGCCTACTTAAACATTGATAAGGAGTGGGCCTACTTAAACATTGATAAGAGGGAGTAGGTCAACTTAAACATTGATAAGAGGGAGTAGGTCTACTTAAACATTGATAAGAGCGAGTAAGTCTACTTAAACATTGATAGGAGGGAGTAGGCCTACTTAAACATTGATAAGAAGGAGTAGGTCTACTTAAACATTGATAAGAAGGAGTAGGACTACTTAAACATTGATAAGAGGGAGTAGGTCTACTTAAACATTGATAAGAGTGAGTAAGCCTACTTAAACATTGATAAGAGGGGGTAGGCCTACTTAAACATTGATAAGAAGGAGTAGGACTACTTAAACATTGATAAGAGGGAGTAGGTCAACTTAAACATTGATAAGAGGGAGTAGGTCTACTTAAACATTGATAAGAAGGAGTAGGTCTACTTAAAAATTGATAAGAGGGAGTAGGTCTACTTAAACATTGATAAGAGGGAGTAGGTCTACTTAAACATTGATAAGAGGGAGTAGGTCTACTTAAACATTGATAAGAGGGAGTAGGTCTACTTAAACATTGATAAGAAGGAGTAGGTCTACTTAAACATTGATAAGAGGGAGTAGGTCTACTTAAACATTGATAAGAAGGAGTAGGTCTACTTAAACATTGATAAGAGGGAGTAGGTCTACTTAACATTGATATGAAGGAGTAGGTCTACTTAAACATTGATAAGAGGGAGTAGGTCTACTTAAACATTGATAAGAGGGAGTAGGTCTACTTAAACATTGATAAGAGTAGGTCTACTTAAACATTGATAAGAGGGAGTAGGACTACTTAAACATTGATAAGAGGGAGTAGGTCTACTTAAACATTGATAAGAGCGAGTAAGCCTACTTAAACATTGATAAGAGGGGGTAGGCCTACTTAAACATTGATAAGAAGGAGTAGGACTACTTAAACATTGATAAGAGGGAGTAGGTCAACTTAAACATTGATAAGAGGGAGTAGGTCTACTTAAACATTGATAAGAAGGAGTAGGTCTACTTAAACATTGATAAGAGGGAGTAGGTCTACTTAAACATTGATAAGAGGGAGTAGGTCTACTTAAACATTGATAAGAGGGAGTAGGTCTACTTAAACATTGATAAGAGGGAGTAGGTCTACTTAAACATTGATAAGAAGGAGTAGGTCTACTTAAACATTGATAAAAGGGAGTAGGTCTACTTAAACATTGATAAGAGCGAGTAAGCCTACTTAAACATTGATAAGAGGGAGTAGGCCTACTTAAACATTAATAAGAAGGAGTAGGACTACTTAAACATTGATAAGAGGGAGTAGGTCAACTTAAACATTGATAAGAGGGAGTAGGTCTACTTAAACATTGATAAGAGCGAGTAAGTCTACTTAAACATTGATAGGAGGGAGTAGGCCTACTTAAACATTGATAAGAAGGAGTAGGTCTACTTAAACATTGATAAGAAGGAGTAGGACTACTTAAACATTGATAAGAGGGAGTAGGTCTACTTAAACATTGATAAGAGCGAGTAAGCCTACTTAAACATTGATAAGAGGGGGTAGGCCTACTTAAACATTGATAAGAAGGAGTAGGACTACTTAAACATTGATAAGAGGGAGTAGGTCAACTTAAACATTGATAAGAGGGAGTAGGTCTACTTAAACATTGATAAGAAGGAGTAGGTCTACTTAAAAATTGATAAGAGGGAGTAGGTCTACTTAAACATTGATAAGAGGGAGTAGGTCTACTTAAACATTGATAAGAGGGAGTAGGTCTACTTAAACATTGATAAGAGGGAGTAGGTCTACTTAAACATTGATAAGAAGGAGTAGGTCTACTTAAACATTGATAAGAGGGAGTAGGTCTACTTAAACATTGATAAGAAGGAGTAGGTCTACTTAAACATTGATAAGAGGGAGTAGGTCTACTTAACATTGATATGAAGGAGTAGGTCTACTTAAACATTGATAAGAGGGAGTAGGTCTACTTAAACATTGATAAGAGGGAGTAGGTCTACTTAAACATTGATAAGAGTAGGTCTACTTAAACATTGATAAGAGGGAGTAGGACTACTTAAACATTGATAAGAGGGAGTAGTTCTACTTAAACATTGATAAGAGCGAGTAAGCCTACTTAAACATTGATAAGAGGGGGTAGGCCTACTTAAACATTGATAAGAAGGAGTAGGACTACTTAAACATTGATAAGAGGGAGTAGGTCAACTTAAACATTGATAAGAGGGAGTAGGTCTACTTAAACATTGATAAGAAGGAGTAGGTCTACTTAAACATTGATAAGAGGGAGTAGGTCTACTTAAACATTGATAAGAGGGAGTAGGTCTACTTAAACATTGATAAGAGGGAGTAGGTCTACTTAAACATTGATAAGAGGGAGTAGGTCTACTTAAACATTGATAAGAGGGAGTAGGTCTACTTAAACATTGATAAGAGGGAGTAGGTCTACTTAAACATTGATAAGAAGGAGTAGGTCTACTTAAACATTGATAAGAGGGAGTAGGTCTACTTAACATTGATATGAAGGAGTAGGTCTACTTAAACATTGATAAGAGGGAGTAGGTCTACTTAAACATTGATAAGAGGGAGTAGGTCTACTTAAACATTGATAAGAGTAGGTCTACTTAAACATTGATAAGAGGGAGTAGGTCTACTTAAACATAGATAAGAAGGATTAGGTCTACTTAAACATTGATAAGAGGGAGTAGGTCTACTTAAACATTGATAAGAGGGAGTAGGACTACTTATACATTGATAAGAGGGAGTAAGCCTACTTAAACATTGATAAGAGGGAGTAGGTCTTCTTAAACATTGATAAGAAGGAGTAGGTCTACTTAAACATTGATAAGAGGGAGTAGGTCTACTTAAACATTGATAAGAGGGAGTAGGTCTACTTAAACATTGATAAGAGGGAGTAGGTCTACTTAAACATTGATAAGAAGGAGTAGGTCTACTTAAACATTGATACGAGTAGGTCTACTTAAACATTGATAAGAGTAGGTCTACTTAAACATTGATAAGAGTAGGTCTACTTAAACATTGATAAGAGGGAGTAGGTCTACTTAAACATTGATAAGAGGGAGTAGGTCTACTTAAACATTGATAAGAGGGAGTAGGTCTACTTAAACATTGATAAGAGGGAGTAGGTCTACTTAAACATTGATAAGAGGGAGTAGGCCTACTTAAACATTGATAAGGAGTGGGCCTACTTAAACATTGATAAGAGGGAGTAGGTCTACTTAAACATTGATAAGAGGGAGTAGGCCTACTTAAACATTGATAAGGAGTGGGCCTACTTAAACATTGATAAGAGGGAGTAGGTCTACTTAAACATTGATAAGAAGGAGTAGGTCAACTTAAACATTGATAAGAGGGAGTAGGTCTACTTAAACATTGATAAGAAGGAGTAGGTCTACTTAAACATTGATAAGAGGGAGTAGGCCTACTTAAACATTGATAATGAGTGGGCCTACTTAAACATTGATAAGAGGGAGTAGGTCTACTTAAACATTGATAAGAGGGAGTAGATCTACTTAAACATTGATAAGAAGGAGTAGGTCTACTTAAACATTGATAAGAGGGAGTAGGTCTACTTAAACATTGATAAGAGGGAGTAGGTCTACTTAAACATTGATAAGAAGGAGTAGGCCTACTTAAACATTGATAAGAGGGAGTAGGTCTACTTAAACATTGATAAGAGGGAGTAGGTCCACTTAAACATTGATAAGAGGGAGTAGGTCTACTTAAACATTGATGAGAGGGAGTAGGTCTACTTAAACATTGATAAGAGGGAGTAGGCCTACTTAAACATTGATAAGAGGGAGTAGGTCTACTTAAACATTGATAAGAGGGAGTAGGACTACTTAAACATTGATAAGAGGGAGTAGGTCTACTTAAACATTGATAAGAGGGAGTAGGTCTACTTAAACATTGATAAGAAGGAGTAGGTCTACTTAAACATTGATAAGAGGGAGTAGGTCTACTTAAACATTGATAAGAGGGAGTAGGTCTACTTAAACATTGATAAGAGGGAGTAGGTCTACTTAAACATTGATAAGAAGGAGTAGGTCTACTTAAACATTGATAAGAGGGAGTAGGTCTACTTAAACATTGATAAGAGCGAGTAAGCCTACTTAAACATTGATAAGAGGGAGTAGGCCTACTTAAACATTGATAAGAAGGAGTAGGACTACTTAAACATTGATAAGAGGGAGTAGGTCAACTTAAACATTGATAAGAGGGAGTAGGTCTACTTAAACATTGATAAGAGCGAGTAAGCCTACTTAAACATTGATAGGAGGGAGTAGGCCTACTTAAACATTGATAAGAAGGAGTAGGTCTACTTAAACATTGATAAGAAGGAGTAGGACTACTTAAACATTGATAAGAGGGAGTAGGTCTACTTAAACATTGATAAGAGGGAGTAGGTCTACTTAAACATTGATAAGAGGGGGTAGGCCTACTTAAACATTGATAAGAAGGAGTAGGACTACTTAAACATTGATAAGAGGGAGTAGGTCAACTTAAACATTGATAAGAGGGAGTAAGCCTACTTAAACATTGATAAGAAGGAGTAGGTCTACTTAAACATTGATAAGAGGGAGTAGGTCTACTTAAACATTGATAAGAGGGAGTAGGTCTACTTAAACATTGATAAGAGGGAGTAGGTCTACTTAAACATTGATAAGAGGGAGTGGGTCTACTTAAACATTGATAAGAAGGAGTAGTTCTACTTAAACATTGATAAGAGTAGGTCTACTTAAACATTGATAAGAGTAGGTCTTCTTAAACATTGATAAGAGGGAGTAGGTCTACTTAAACATTGATAAGAGGGAGTAGGTCTACTTAAACATTGATAAGAGCGAGTAAGCCTACTTAAACATTGATAAGAGGGAGTAGGCCTACTTAAACATTGATAAGAAGGAGTAGGACTACTTAAACATTGATAAGAGGGAGTAGGTCAACTTAAACATTGATAAGAGGGAGTAGGTCTACTTAAACATTGATAAGAGCGAGTAAGCCTACTTAAACATTGATAGGAGGGAGTAGGCCTTCTTAGACATTGATAAGAAGGAGTAGGACTACTTAAACATTGATAAGAAGGAGTAGGACTACTTAAACATTGATAAGAGGGACTATGTCTACTTAAACATTGATAAGAGGGAGTAGGTCTACTTAAACATTGATAAGAGGGAGTAGGTCTACTTAAACATTGATAAGAGGGAGTAGGTCTACTTAAACATTGATAAGAGGGAGTAGGTCTACTTAAACATTGATAAGAAGGAGTAGGTCTACTTAAACATTGATAAGAAGGAGTAGGTCTACTTAAACATTGATAAGAGGGAGTAGGTCTACTTAAACATTGATAAGAGGGAGTAGGTCTACTTAAACATTGATAAGAGGGAGTAGGTCTACTTAAACATTGATAAGAGGGAGTAGGTCTACTTAAACATTGATAGAGGGAGTAGGTCTACTTAAACATTGATAAGAGGGAGTAGGTCTACTTAAACATTGATAAGAGTAGGTCTACTTAAACATTGATAAGAGGGAGTAGGTCTACTTAAACATTGATAAGAGGGAGTAGGTCTACTTAAACATTGATAAGAGGGAGTGGTCTACTTAAACATTGATAAGAGGGAGTGGTCTACTTAAACATTGATAAGAGTAGGTCTACTTAAACATTGATAAGAGGGAGTAGGTCTACTTAAACATTGATAAGAAGGAGTAGGACTACTTAAACATTGATAAGAAGGAGTAGGACTACTTAAACATTGATAAGAGGGTGTAGGTCTACTTAAACATTGATAAGAGCGAGTAAGCCTACTTAAACATTGATAAGAGGGGGTAGGCCTACTTAAACATTGATAAGAAGGAGTAGGACTACTTAAACATTGATAAGAGGGAGTAGGTCAACTTAAACATTGATAAGAGGGAGTAGGTCTACTTAAACATTAATAAGAAGGAGTAGGTCTACTTAAACATTGATAAGAAGGAGTAGGTCTACTTAAACATTGATAAGAGGGAGTAGGTCTACTTAAACATTGATAAGAGGGAGTAGGTCTACTTAAACATTGATAAGAGGGAGTAGGTCTACTTAAACATTGATAAGAGCGAGTAAGCCTACTTAAACATTGATAAGAGGGAGTAGGCCTACTTAAACATTGATAAGAAGGAGTAGGACTACTTAAACATTGATAAGAGGGAGTAGGTCAACTTAAACATTGATAAGAGGGAGTAGGTCTACTTAAACATTGATAAGAGCGAGTAAGCCTACTTAAACATTGATAGGAGGGAGTAGGCCTACTTAAACATTGATAAGAAGGAGTAGGTCTACTTAAACATTGATAAGAAGGAGTAGGTCTACTTAAACATTGATAAGAGGGAGTAGGTCTACTTAAACATTGATAAGAGCGAGAAAGCCTACTTAAACATTGATAAGAGGGGGTAGGCCTACTTAAACATTGATAAGAAGGAGTAGGACTACTTAAACATTGATAAGAGGGAGTAGGTCGACTTAAACATTGATAAGAGGGAGTAGGTCTACTTAAACATTGATAAGAAGGAGTAGGTCTACTTAAACATTGATATGAAGGAGTAGGTCTACTTAAACATTGATAAGAGGGAGTAGGTCTACTTAAACATTGATAAGAGGGAGTAGGTCTACTTAAACATTGATAAGAGTAGGTCTACTTAAACATTGATAAGAGGGAGTAGGTCTACTTAAACATAGATAAGAAGGATTAGGTCTACTTAAACATTGATAAGAGGGAGTAGGTCTACTTAAACATTGATAAGAGGGAGTAGGACTACTTATACATTGATAAGAGGGAGTAAGCCTACTTAAACATTGATAAGAGGGAGTAGGTCTTCTTAAACATTGATAAGAAGGAGTAGGTCTACTTAAACATTGATAAGAGGGAGTAGGTCTACTTAAACATTGATAAGAGGGAGTAGGTCTACTTAAACATTGATAAGAGGGAGTAGGTCTACTTAAACATTGATAAGAAGGAGTAGGTCTACTTAAACATTGATACGAGTAGGTCTACTTAAACATTGATAAGAGTAGGTCTACTTAAACATTGATAAGAGTAGGTCTACTTAAACATTGATAAGAGGGAGTAGGTCTACTTAAACATTGATAAGAGGGAGTAGGTCTACTTAAACATTGATAAGAGGGAGTAGGTCTACTTAAACATTGATAAGAGGGAGTAGGTCTACTTAAACATTGATAAGAGGGAGTAGGCCTACTTAAACATTGATAAGGAGTGGGCCTACTTAAACATTGATAAGAGGGAGTAGGTCTACTTAAACATTGATAAGAGGGAGTAGGCCTACTTAAACATTGATAAGGAGTGGGCCTACTTAAACATTGATAAGAGGGAGTAGGTCTACTTAAACATTGATAAGAAGGAGTAGGTCAACTTAAACATTGATAAGAGGGAGTAGGTCTACTTAAACATTGATAAGAAGGAGTAGGTCTACTTAAACATTGATAAGAGGGAGTAGGCCTACTTAAACATTGATAATGAGTGGGCCTACTTAAACATTGATAAGAGGGAGTAGGTCTACTTAAACATTGATAAGAGGGAGTAGATCTACTTAAACATTGATAAGAAGGAGTAGGTCTACTTAAACATTGATAAGAGGGAGTAGGTCTACTTAAACATTGATAAGAGGGAGTAGGTCTACTTAAACATTGATAAGAAGGAGTAGGCCTACTTAAACATTGATAAGAGGGAGTAGGTCTACTTAAACATTGATAAGAGGGAGTAGGTCCACTTAAACATTGATTCGAGGGAGTAGGTCTACTTAAACATTGATGAGAGGGAGTAGGTCTACTTAAACATTGATAAGAGGGAGTAGGCCTACTTAAACATTGATAAGAGGGAGTAGGTCTACTTAAACATTGATAAGAGGGAGTAGGACTACTTAAACATTGATAAGAGGGAGTAGGTCTACTTAAACATTGATAAGAGGGAGTAGGTCTACTTAAACATTGATAAGAAGGAGTAGGTCTACTTAAACATTGATAAGAGGGAGTAGGTCTACTTAAACATTGATAAGAGGGAGTAGGTCTACTTAAACATTGATAAGAGGGAGTAGGTCTACTTAAACATTGATAAGAAGGAGTAGGTCTACTTAAACATTGATAAGAGGGAGTAGGTCTACTTAAACATTGATAAGAGCGAGTAAGCCTACTTAAACATTGATAAGAGGGAGTAGGCCTACTTAAACATTGATAAGAAGGAGTAGGACTACTTAAACATTGATAAGAGGGAGTAGGTCAACTTAAACATTGATAAGAGGGAGTAGGTCTACTTAAACATTGATAAGAGCGAGTAAGCCTACTTAAACATTGATAGGAGGGAGTAGGCCTACTTAAACATTGATAAGAAGGAGTAGGTCTACTTAAACATTGATAAGAAGGAGTAGGACTACTTAAACATTGATAAGAGGGAGTAGGTCTACTTAAACATTGATAAGAGGGAGTAGGTCTACTTAAACATTGATAAGAGGGGGTAGGCCTACTTAAACATTGATAAGAAGGAGTAGGACTACTTAAACATTGATAAGAGGGAGTAGGTCAACTTAAACATTGATAAGAGGGAGTAAGCCTACTTAAACATTGATAAGAAGGAGTAGGTCTACTTAAACATTGATAAGAGGGAGTAGGTCTACTTAAACATTGATAAGAGGGAGTAGGTCTACTTAAACATTGATAAGAGGGAGTAGGTCTACTTAAACATTGATAAGAGGGAGTGGGTCTACTTAAACATTGATAAGAAGGAGTAGTTCTACTTAAACATTGATAAGAGTAGGTCTACTTAAACATTGATAAGAGTAGGTCTTCTTAAACATTGATAAGAGGGAGTAGGTCTACTTAAACATTGATAAGAGGGAGTAGGTCTACTTAAACATTGATAAGAGCGAGTAAGCCTACTTAAACATTGATAAGAGGGAGTAGGCCTACTTAAACATTGATAAGAAGGAGTAGGACTACTTAAACATTGATAAGAGGGAGTAGGTCAACTTAAACATTGATAAGAGGGAGTAGGTCTACTTAAACATTGATAAGAGCGAGTAAGCCTACTTAAACATTGATAGGAGGGAGTAGGCCTTCTTAAACATTGATAAGAAGGAGTAGGACTACTTAAACATTGATAAGAAGGAGTAGGACTACTTAAACATTGATAAGAGGGACTATGTCTACTTAAACATTGATAAGAGGGAGTAGGTCTACTTAAACATTGATAAGAGGGAGTAGGTCTACTTAAACATTGATAAGAGGGAGTAGGTCTACTTAAACATTGATAAGAGGGAGTAGGTCTACTTAAACATTGATAAGAAGGAGTAGGTCTACTTAAACATTGATAAGAAGGAGTAGGTCTACTTAAACATTGATAAGAGGGAGTAGGTCTACTTAAACATTGATAAGAGGGAGTAGGTCTACTTAAACATTGATAAGAGGGAGTAGGTCTACTTAAACATTGATAAGAGGGAGTAGGTCTACTTAAACATTGATAGAGGGAGTAGGTCTACTTAAACATTGATAAGAGGGAGTAGGTCTACTTAAACATTGATAAGAGTAGGTCTACTTAAACATTGATAAGAGGGAGTAGGTCTACTTAAACATTGATAAGAGGGAGTAGGTCTACTTAAACATTGATAAGAGGGAGTGGTCTACTTAAACATTGATAAGAGGGAGTGGTCTACTTAAACATTGATAAGAGTAGGTCTACTTAAACATTGATAAGAGGGAGTAGGTCTACTTAAACATTGATAAGAAGGAGTAGGACTACTTAAACATTGATAAGAAGGAGTAGGACTACTTAAACATTGATAAGAGGGTGTAGGTCTACTTAAACATTGATAAGAGCGAGTAAGCCTACTTAAACATTGATAAGAGGGGGTAGGCCTACTTAAACATTGATAAGAAGGAGTAGGACTACTTAAACATTGATAAGAGGGAGTAGGTCAACTTAAACATTGATAAGAGGGAGTAGGTCTACTTAAACATTAATAAGAAGGAGTAGGTCTACTTAAACATTGATAAGAAGGAGTAGGTCTACTTAAACATTGATAAGAGGGAGTAGGTCTACTTAAACATTGATAAGAGGGAGTAGGTCTACTTAAACATTGATAAGAGGGAGTAGGTCTACTTAAACATTGATAAGAGCGAGTAAGCCTACTTAAACATTGATAAGAGGGAGTAGGCCTACTTAAACATTGATAAGAAGGAGTAGGACTACTTAAACATTGATAAGAGGGAGTAGGTCAACTTAAACATTGATAAGAGGGAGTAGGTCTACTTAAACATTGATAAGAGCGAGTAAGCCTACTTAAACATTGATAGGAGGGAGTAGGCCTACTTAAACATTGATAAGAAGGAGTAGGTCTACTTAAACATTGATAAGAAGGAGTAGGTCTACTTAAACATTGATAAGAGGGAGTAGGTCTACTTAAACATTGATAAGAGCGAGAAAGCCTACTTAAACATTGATAAGAGGGGGTAGGCCTACTTAAACATTGATAAGAAGGAGTAGGACTACTTAAACATTGATAAGAGGGAGTAGGTCGACTTAAACATTGATAAGAGGGAGTAGGTCTACTTAAACATTGATAAGAAGGAGTAGGTCTACTTAAACATTGATAAGAGGGAGTAGGTCTACTTAAACATTGATAAGAGGGAGTAGGTCTACTTAAACATTGATAAGAGGGAGTAGGTCTACTTAAACATTGATAAGAAGGAGTAGGTCTACTTAAACATTGATAAGAGGGAGTAGGTCTACTTAAACATTGATAAGAGCGAGTAAGCCTACTTAAACATTGACAAGAGGGAGTAGGCCTACTTAAACATTGATAAGAAGGAGTAGGACTACTTAAACATTGATAAGAGGGAGTAGGTCAACTTAAACATTGATAAGAGGGAGTAGGTCTACTTAAACATTGATAAGAGCGAGTAAGCCTACTTAAACATTGATAGGAGGGAGTAGGCCTACTTAAACATTGATAAGAAGGAGTAGGTCTACTTAAACATTGATAAGAAGGAGTAGGACTACTTAAACATTGATAAGAGGGAGTAGGTCTACTTAAACATTGATAAGAGCGAGTAAGCCTACTTAAACATTGATAAGAGGGGGTAGGCCTACTTAAACATTGATAAGAAGGAGTAGGACTACTTAAACATTGATAAGAGGGAGTAGGTCAACTTAAACATTGATAAGAGGGAGTAGGTCTACTTAAACATTGATAAGAAGGAGTAGGTCTACTTAAACATTGATAAGAGGGAGTAGGTCTACTTAAACATTGATAAGAGGGAGTAGGTCTACTTAAACATTGATAAGAGGGAGTAGGTCTACTTAAACATTGATAAGAGGGAGTAGGTCTACTTAAACATTGATAAGAAGGAGTAGGTCTACTTAAACATTGATAAGAGGGAGTAGGTCTACTTAAACATTGATAAGAAGGAGTAGGTCTACTTAAACATTGATAAGAGGGAGTAGGTCTACTTAACATTGATATGAAGGAGTAGGTCTACTTAAACATTGATAAGAGGGAGTAGGTCTACTTAAACATTGATAAGAGGGAGTAGGACTACTTAAACATTGATAAGAGGGAGTAGGTCTACTTAAACATTGATAAGAGCGAGTAAGCCTACTTAAACATTGATAGGAGGGAGTAGGCCTACTTAAACATTGATAAGAAGGAGTAGGTCTACTTAAACATTGATAAGAAGGAGTAGGACTACTTAAACATTGATAAGAGGGAGTAGGTCTACTTAAACATTGATAAGAGTGAGTAAGCCTACTTAAACATTGATAAGAGGGGGTAGGCCTACTTAAACATTGATAAGAAGGAGTAGGACTACTTAAACATTGATAAGAGGGAGTAGGTCAACTTAAACATTGATAAGAGGGAGTAAGCCTACTTAAACATTGATAAGAAGGAGTAGGTCTACTTAAACATTGATAAGAGGGAGTAGGTCTACTTAAACATTGATAAGAGGGAGTAGGTCTACTTAAACATTGATAAGAGGGAGTAGGTCTACTTAAACATTGATAAGAGGGAGTGGGTCTACTTAAACATTGATAAGAAGGAGTAGTTCTACTTAAACATTGATAAGAGTAGGTCTACTTAAACATTGATAAGAGTAGGTCTTCTTAAACATTGATAAGAGGGAGTAGGTCTACTTAAACATTGATAAGAGGGAGTAGGTCTACTTAAACATTGATAAGAGCGAGTAAGCCTACTTAAACATTGATAAGAGGGAGTAGGCCTACTTAAACATTGATAAGAAGGAGTAGGACTACTTAAACATTGATAAGAGGGAGTAGGTCAACTTAAACATTGATAAGAGGGAGTAGGTCTACTTAAACATTGATAAGAGCGAGTAAGCCTACTTAAACATTGATAGGAGGGAGTAGGCCTTCTTAAACATTGATAAGAAGGAGTAGGACTACTTAAACATTGATAAGAAGGAGTAGGACTACTTAAACATTGATAAGAGGGAGTAGGTCTACTTAAACATTGATAAGAGGGAGTAGGTCTACTTAAACATTGATAAGAGGGAGTAGGTCTACTTAAACATTGATAAGAGGGAGTAGGTCTACTTAAACATTGATAAGAGGGAGTAGGTCTACTTAAACATTGATAAGAAGGAGTAGGTCTACTTAAACATTGATAAGAAGGAGTAGGTCTACTTAAACATTGATAAGAGGGAGTAGGTCTACTTAAACATTGATAAGAGGGAGTAGGTCTACTTAAACATTGATAAGAGGGAGTAGGTCTACTTAAACATTGATAAGAGGGAGTAGGTCTACTTAAACATTGATAGAGGGAGTAGGTCTACTTAAACATTGATAAGAGGGAGTAGGTCTACTTAAACATTGATAAGAGTAGGTCTACTTAAACATTGATAAGAGGGAGTAGGTCTACTTAAACATTGATAAGAGGGAGTAGGTCTACTTAAACATTGATAAGAGGGAGTGGTCTACTTAAACATTGATAAGAGTTAGTGGTCTACTTAAACATTGATAAGAGTAGGTCTACTTAAACATTGATAAGAGGGAGTAGGTCTACTTAAACATTGATAAGAAGGAGTAGGACTACTTAAACATTGATAAGAAGGAGTAGGACTACTTAAACATTGATAAGAGGGTGTAGGTCTACTTAAACATTGATAAGAGCGAGTAAGCCTACTTAAACATTGATAAGAGGGGGTAGGCCTACTTAAACATTGATAAGAAGGAGTAGGACTACTTAAACATTGATAAGAGGGAGTAGGTCTACTTAAACATTGATAAGAGGGAGTAGGTCTACTTAAACATTGATAAGAAGGAGTAGGTCTACTTAAACATTGATAAGAAGGAGTAGGTCTACTTAAACATTGATAAGAGGGAGTAGGTCTACTTAAACATTGATAAGAGGGAGTAGGTCTACTTAAACATTGATAAGAGGGAGTAGGTCTACTTAAACATTGATAAGAGCGAGTAAGCCTACTTAAACATTGATAAGAGGGAGTAGGCCTACTTAAACATTGATAAGAAGGAGTAGGACTACTTAAACATTGATAAGAGGGAGTAGGTCAACTTAAACATTGATAAGAGGGAGTAGGTCTACTTAAACATTGATAAGAGCGAGTAAGCCTACTTAAACATTGATAGGAGGGAGTAGGCCTACTTAAACATTGATAAGAAGGAGTAGGTCTACTTAAACATTGATAAGAAGGAGTAGGTCTACTTAAACATTGATAAGAGGGAGTAGGTCTACTTAAACATTGATAAGAGCGAGTAAGCCTACTTAAACATTGATAAGAGGGGGTAGGCCTACTTAAACATTGATAAGAAGGAGTAGGACTACTTAAACATTGATAAGAGGGAGTAGGTCAACTTAAACATTGATAAGAGGGAGTAGGTCTACTTAAACATTGATAAGAAGGAGTAGGTCTACTTAAACATTGATAAGAGGGAGTAGGTCTACTTAAACATTGATAAGAGGGAGTAGGTCTACTTAAACATTGATAAGAGGGAGTAGGTCTACTTAAACATTGATAAGAAGGAGTAGGTCTACTTAAACATTGATAAGAGGGAGTAGGTCTACTTAAACATTGATAAGTGCGAGTAAGCATACTTAAACATTGATAAGAGGGAGTAGGCCTACTTAAACATTGATAAGAAGGAGTAGGACTACTTAAACATTGATAAGAGGGAGTAGGTCAACTTAAACATTGATAAGAGGGAGTAGGTCTACTTAAACATTGATAAGAGCGAGTAAGCCTACTTAAACATTGATAGGAGGGAGTAGGCCTACTTAAACTTTGATAAGAAGGAGTAGGTCTACTTAAACATTGATAAGAAGGAGTAGGACTACTTAAACATTGATAAGAGGGAGTAGGTCTACTTAAACATTGATAAGAGGTAGTAGGTCTACTTAAACATTGATAAGAGGGAGTAGGTCTACTTAAACATTGATAAGAGCGAGTAAGCCTACTTAAACATTGATAAGAGGGGGTAGGCCTACTTAAACATTGATAAGAGGGGGTAGGCCTACTTAAACATTGATAAGAAGGAGAAGGACTACTTAAACATTGATAAGAGGGAGTAGGTCTACTTAAACATTGATAAGAAGGAGTAGGACTACTTAAACATTGATAAGAGGGAGTAGGTCAACTTAAACATTGATAAGAGGGAGTAGGTCTACTTAAACATTGATAAGAGCGAGTAAGCCTACTTAAACATTGATAAGAGCGAGTAAGCCTACTTAAACATTGATATGAAGGAGTAGGACTACTTAAACATTGATAAGAGTAGGTCTACTTAAACATTGATAAGAGGTAGTAGGTCTACTTAAACATTGATAAGAGGGAGTAGGTCTACTTAAACATTGATAAGAGCGAGTAAGCCTACTTAAACATTGATAAGAGGGGGTAGGCCTACTTAAACATTGATAAGAAGGAGTAGGTCTACTTAAACATTGATAAGAGGGAGTAGGTCAACTTAAACATTGATAAGAGGGAGTAGGTCTACTTAAACATTGATAAGAAGGAGTAGGTCTACTTAAACATTGATAAGAAGGAGTAGGTCTACTTAAACATTGATAAGAGGGAGTAGGTCTACTTAAACATTGATAAGAGGGAGTAGGTCTACTTAAACATTGATAAGAAGGAGTAGACCTACTTAAACATTGATAAGAAGGAGTAGGACTACTTAAACATTGATAAGAAGGAGTAGACCTACTTAAACATTGATAAGAGGGAGGAAGCCTACTTAAACATTGATAAGAGGGAGTAGGTCTTCTTAAACATTGATAAGAAGGAGTAGGTCTACTTAAACATTGATAAGAGGGAGTAGGTCTACTTAAACATTGATAAGAGGGAGTAGGTCTACTTAAACATTGATAAGAGGGAGTAGGTCTACTTAAACATTGATAAGAAGGAGTAGGTCTACTTAAACATTGATAAGAGGGAGTAGGTCTACTTAAACATTGATAAGTGCGAGTAAGCATACTTAAACATTGATAAGAGGGAGTAGGCCTACTTAAACATTGATAAGAAGGAGTAGGTCAACTTAAACATTGATAAGAGGGAGTAGGTCAACTTAAACATTGATAAGAGGGAGTAGGTCTACTTAAACATTGATAAGAGCGAGTAAGCCTACTTAAACATTGATAGGAGGGAGTAGGCCTACTTAAACTTTGATAAGAAGGAGTAGGTCTACTTAAACATTGATAAGAAGGAGTAGGACTACTTAAACATTGATAAGAGGGAGTAGGTCTACTTAAACATTGATAAGAGCGAGTAAGCCTACTTAAACATTGATAAGAGGGGTAGGCCTACTTAAACATTGATAAGAAGGAGTAGGACTACTTAAACATAGATAAGAGGGAGTAGGTCAACTTAAACATTGATAAGAGGGAGTAGGTCTACTTAAACATTGATAAGAAGGAGTAGGTCTACTTAAACATTGATAAGAGGGAGTAGGTCTACTTAAACATTGATAAGAGGGAGTAGGTCTACTTAAACATTGATAAGAGGGAGTAGGTCTACTTAAACATTGATAAGAGGGAGTAGGTCTACTTAAACATTGATAAGAAGGAGTAGGTCTACTTAAACATTGATAAGAGGGAGTAGGTCTACTTAAACATTGATAAGAAGGAGTAGGTCTACTTAAACATTGATAAGAGGGAGTAGGTCTACTTAACATTGATATGAAGGAGTAGGTCTACTTAAACATTGATAAGAGGGAGTAGGTCTACTTAAACATTGATAAGAGGGAGTAGGTCTACTTAAACATTGATAAGAGTAGGTCTACTTAAACATTGATAAGAGGGAGTAGGTCTACTTAAACATAGATAAGAAGGATTAGGTCTACTTAAACATTGATAAGAGGGAGTAGGTCTACTTAAACATTGATAAGAGGGAGTAGGACTACTTATACATTGATAAGAGGGAGTAAGCCTACTTAAACATTGATAAGAGGGAGTAGGTCTTCTTAAACATTGATAAGAAGGAGTAGGTCTACTTAAACATTGATAAGAGGGAGTAGGTCTACTTAAACATTGATAAGAGGGAGTAGGTCTACTTAAACATTGATAAGAGGGAGTAGGTCTACTTAAACATTGATAAGAAGGAGTAGGTCTACTTAAACATTGATACGAGTAGGTCTACTTAAACATTGATAAGAGTAGGTCTACTTAAACATTGATAAGAGTAGGTCTACTTAAACATTGATAAGAGGGAGTAGGTCTACTTAAACATTGATAAGAGCTTGTACGCCTACTTAAACATTGATAAGAGGGGGTAGGCCTACTTAAACATTGATAAGAAGGAGAAGGACTACTTAAACATTGATAAGAGGGAGTAGGTCTACTTAAACATTGATAAGAAGGAGTAGGACTACTTAAACATTGATAAGAGGGAGTAGGTCAACTTAAACATTGATAAGAGGGAGTAGGTCTACTTAAACATTGATAAGAGCGAGTAAGCCTACTTAAACATTGATAAGAGCGAGTAAGCCTACTTAAACATTGATATGAAGGAGTAGGACTACTTAAACATTGATAAGAGTAGGTCTACTTAAACATTGATAAGAGGTAGTAGGTCTACTTAAACATTGATAAGAGGGAGTAGGTCTACTTAAACATTGATAAGAGCGAGTAAGCCTACTTAAACATTGATAAGAGGGGGTAGGCCTACTTAAACATTGATAAGAGGGGGTAGGCCTACTTAAACATTGATAAGAAGGAGAAGGACTACTTAAACATTGATAAGAGGGAGTAGGTCTACTTAAACATTGATAAGAAGGAGTAGGACTACTTAAACATTGATAAGAGGGAGTAGGTCAACTTAAACATTGATAAGAGGGAGTAGGTCTACTTAAACATTGATAAGAGCGAGTAAGCCTACTTAAACATTGATAAGAGCGAGTAAGCCTACTTAAACATTGATATGAAGGAGTAGGACTACTTAAACATTGATAAGAGTAGGTCTACTTAAACATTGATAAGAGGTAGTAGGTCTACTTAAACATTGATAAGAGGGAGTAGGTCTACTTAAACATTGATAAGAGCGAGTAAGCCTACTTAAACATTGATAAGAGGGGGTAGGCCTACTTAAACATTGATAAGAAGGAGTAGGTCTACTTAAACATTGATAAGAGGGAGTAGGTCAACTTAAACATTGATAAGAGGGAGTAGGTCTACTTAAACATTGATAAGAAGGAGTAGGTCTACTTAAACATTGATAAGAAGGAGTAGGTCTACTTAAACATTGATAAGAGGGAGTAGGTCTACTTAAACATTGATAAGAGGGAGTAGGTCTACTTAAACATTGATAAGAAGGAGTAGGTCTACTTAAACATTGATACGAGTAGGTCTACTTAAACATTGATAAGAGTAGGTCTACTTAAACATTGATAAGAGTAGGTCTACTTAAACATTGATAAGAGGGAGTAGGTCTACTTAAACATTGATAAGAGCTTGTACGCCTACTTAAACATTGATAAGAGGGGGTAGGCCTACTTAAACATTGATAAGAAGGAGAAGGACTACTTAAACATTGATAAGAGGGAGTAGGTCTACTTAAACATTGATAAGAAGGAGTAGGACTACTTAAACATTGATAAGAGGGAGTAGGTCAACTTAAACATTGATAAGAGGGAGTAGGTCTACTTAAACATTGATAAGAGCGAGTAAGCCTACTTAAACATTGATAAGAGCGAGTAAGCCTACTTAAACATTGATATGAAGGAGTAGGACTACTTAAACATTGATAAGAGTAGGTCTACTTAAACATTGATAAGAGGTAGTAGGTCTACTTAAACATTGATAAGAGGGAGTAGGTCTACTTAAACATTGATAAGAGCGAGTAAGCCTACTTAAACATTGATAAGAGGGGGTAGGCCTACTTAAACATTGATAAGAGGGGGTAGGCCTACTTAAACATTGATAAGAAGGAGAAGGACTACTTAAACATTGATAAGAGGGAGTAGGTCTACTTAAACATTGATAAGAAGGAGTAGGACTACTTAAACATTGATAAGAGGGAGTAGGTCAACTTAAACATTGATAAGAGGGAGTAGGTCTACTTAAACATTGATAAGAGCGAGTAAGCCTACTTAAACATTGATAAGAGCGAGTAAGCCTACTTAAACATTGATATGAAGGAGTAGGACTACTTAAACATTGATAAGAGTAGGTCTACTTAAACATTGATAAGAGGTAGTAGGTCTACTTAAACATTGATAAGAGGGAGTAGGTCTACTTAAACATTGATAAGAGCGAGTAAGCCTACTTAAACATTGATAAGAGGGGGTAGGCCTACTTAAACATTGATAAGAAGGAGTAGGTCTACTTAAACATTGATAAGAGGGAGTAGGTCAACTTAAACATTGATAAGAGGGAGTAGGTCTACTTAAACATTGATAAGAAGGAGTAGGTCTACTTAAACATTGATAAGAAGGAGTAGGTCTACTTAAACATTGATAAGAGGGAGTAGGTCTACTTAAACATTGATAAGAGGGAGTAGGTCTACTTAAACATTGATAAGAAGGAGTAGACCTACTTAAACATTGATAAGAAGGAGTAGGACTACTTAAACATTGATAAGAAGGAGTAGACCTACTTAAACATTGATAAGAGGGAGTAGGTCTGCTTAAACATTGATAAGAGGGAGTAGGTCTACTTAAACATTGATAAGAGGGAGTAGGTCTACTTAAACATTGATAAGAGGGAGTAGGCCTACTTAAACATTCATAAGAAGGAGTAGGACTACTTAAACATTGATAAGAGGGAGTAGGTCAACTTAAACATTGATAAGAGGGAGTAGGTCTACTTAAACATTGATAAGAGCGAGTAAGTCTACTTAAACATTGATAAGAGGGAGTAGGCCTACTTAAACATTGATAAGAAGGAGTAGGTCTACTTAAACATTGATAAGAGTAGGTCTACTTAAACATTGATAAGAGGTAGTAGGTCTACTTAAACATTGATAAGAGGGAGTAGGTCTACTTAAACATTGATAAGAGCGAGTAAGCCTATTTAAACATTGATAAAAGGGGGTAGGCCTACTTAAACATTGATAAGAAGGAGTAGGACTACTTAAACATTGATAAGAGGGAGTAGGTCAACTTAACCATTGATAAGAGGGAGTAGGTCTACTTAAACATTGAGAAGAAGGAGTAGGTCTACTTAAACATTGATAAGAAGGAGTAGGTCTACTTAAACATTGATAAGAGGGAGTAGGTCTACTTAAACATTGATAAGAGGGAGTAGGTCTACTTAAACATTGATAAGAAGGAGTAGACCTACTTAAACATTGATAAGGAGTAGGACTACTTAAACATTGATAAGAAGGAGTAGACCTACTTAAACATTGATAAGAGGGAGTAGGTCTGCTTAAACATTAATAAGAGGGAGTAGGTCTACTTAAACATTGATAAGAGGGAGTAGGTCTACTTAAACATTGATAAGAGGGAGTAGGTCTACTTAAACATTGATAAGAGGAAGTAGGTCTACTTAAACATTGATAAGAGGGAGTAGGTCTACTTAAACATTGATAAGAGGGAGTAGGTCTACTTAAACATTGATAAGAGGGAATAGGTCTACTTAAACATTGATAAGAGGGAGTAGGTCTACTTAAACATTGATAAGAGGGAGTAGGTCTACTTAAACATTGATAAGAAGGAGTAGGTCTACTTAAACATTGATAAGAAGGAGTAGGTCTACTTAAACATTGATAAGAAGGAGTAGGTCTACTTAAACATTGATAAGAGGGAGTAGGTCTACTTAAACATTGATAAGAGGGAGTAGGTCTACTTAAACATTGATAAGAGGGAGTAGGTCTACTTAAACATTGATAAGAGCGAGTAAGCCTACTTAAACATTGATAAGAGGGAGTAGGCCTACTTAAACATTGATAAGAGGGAGTAGGACTACTTAAACATTGATAAGAGGGAGTAGGTCAACGTAAACATTGATAAGAGGGAGTAGGTCAACGTAAACATTGATAAGAGGGAGTAGGTCTACTTAAACATTGATAAGAGCGAGTAAGCCTACTTAAACATTGATAGGAGGGAGTAGGCCTACTTAAACATTGATAAGAAGGAGTAGGACTACTTAAACATTGATAAGAGGGAGTAGGTCTACTTAAACATTGATAAGAGTAGGTCTACTTAAACATTGATAAGAGGGAGTAGGTCTACTTAAACATTGATAAGAGTAGGTCTACTTAAACATTGATAAGAGTAGGTCTACTTAAACATTGATAAGAGGGAGTAGGTCTACTTAAACATTGATAAGAAGGAGTAGGTCTACTTAAACATTGATAAGAGGGAGTAGGTCTACTTAAACATTGATAAGAGGGAGTAGGTCTACTTATACATTGATAAGAGGGAGGAAGCCTACTTAAACATTGATAAGAGGGAGTAGGTCTTCTTAAACATTGATAAGAAGGAGTAGGTCTACTTAAACATTGATAAGAGGGAGTAGGTCTACTTAAACATTGATAAGAGGGAGTAGGTCTACTTAAACATTGATAAGAGGGAGTAGGTCTACTTAAACATTGATAAGAAGGAGTAGGTCTACTTAAACATTGATACGAGTAGGTCTACTTAAACATTGATAAGAGTAGGTCTACTTAAACATTGATAAGAGGGAGTAGGTCTACTTAAACATTGATAAGAGGGAGTAGGACAACTTAAACATTGATAAGAGTAGGTCTACTTAAACATTGATAAGAGGTAGTAGGTCTACTTAAACATTGATAAGAGGGAGTAGGTCTACTTAAACATTGATAAGAGCGTGTAAGCCTACTTAAACATTGATAAGAGCGAGTAAGCCTACTTAAACATTGATAAGAGGGAGTAGGCCTACTTAAACATTGATAAGAAGGAGTAGGTCTACTTAAACATTGATAAGAGGTAGTAGGTCTACTTAAACATTGATAAGAGGGGGTAGGCCTACTTAAACATTGATAAGAAGGAGTAGGACTACTTAAACATTGATAAGAGGGAGTAGGTCTACTTAAACATTGATAAGAGCGAGTAGGCCTACTTAAACATTGATAAGAAGGAGTAGGCCTACTTAAACATTGATAAGAAGGAGTAGGACTACTTAAACATTGCTAAGAAGGAGTAGGACTACTTAAACATTGATAAGAAGGAGTAGACCTACTTAAACATTGATAAGAGGTAGTAGGTCTACTTAAACATTGATAAGAGGGAGTAGGTCTACTTAAACATTGATAAGAGCGAGTAAGCCTATTTAAACATTGATAAAAGGGGGTAGGCCTACTTAAACATTGATAAGAAGGAGTAGGACTACTTAAACATTGATAAGAGGGAGTAGGTCAACTTAAACATTGATAAGAGGGAGTAGGTCTACTTAAACATTGAGAAGAAGGAGTAGGTCTACTTAAACATTGATAAGAAGGAGTAGGTCTACTTAAACATTGATAAGAGGGAGTAGGTCTACTTAAACATTGATAAGAGGGAGTAGGTCTACTTAAACATTGATAAGAAGGAGTAGACCTACTTAAACATTGATAAGAAGGAGTAGGACTACTTAAACATTGATAAGAAGGAGTAGACCTACTTAAACATTGATAAGAGGGAGTAGGTCTGCTTAAACATTAATAAGAGGGAGTAGGTCTACTTAAACATTGATAAGAGGGAGTAGGTCTACTTAAACATTGATAAGAGGGAGTAGGTCTACTTAAACATTGATAAGAGGGAGTAGGTCTACTTAAACATTGATAAGAGGGAGTAGGTCTACTTAAACATTGATAAGAGGGAGTAGGTCTACTTAAACATTGATAAGAGGGAGTAGGTCTACTTAAACATTGATAAGAGGGAGTAGGTCTACTTAAACATTGATAAGAGGGAGTAGGTCTACTTAAACATTGATAAGAAGGAGTAGGTCTACTTAAACATTGATAAGAAGGAGTAGGTCTACTTAAACATTGATAAGAAGGAGTAGGTCTACTTAAACATTGATAAGAGGGAGTAGGTCTACTTAAACATTGATAAGAGGGAGTAGGTCTACTTAAACATTGATAAGAGGGAGTAGGTCTACTTAAACATTGATAAGAGCGAGTAAGCCTACTTAAACATTGATAAGAGCGAGTAAGCCTACTTAAACATTGATAAGAGGGAGTAGGCCTACTTAAACATTGATAAGAGGGAGTAGGACTACTTAAACATTGATAAGAGGGAGTAGGTCAACGTAAACATTGATAAGAGGGAGTAGGTCTACTTAAACATTGATAAGAGCGAGTAAGCCTACTTAAACATTGATAGGAAGGAGTAGGACTACTTAAACATTGATAAGAGGGAGTAGGTCTACTTAAACATTGATAAGAGTAGGTCTACTTAAACATTGATAAGAGTAGGTCTACTTAAACATTGATAAGAGTAGGTCTACTTAAACATTGATAAGAGTAGGTCTACTTAAACATTGATAAGAGGGAGTAGGTCTACTTAAACATTGATAAGAGTAGGTCTACTTAAACATTGATAAGAGGGAGTAGGTCTACTTAAACATTGATAAGAAGGAGTAGGTCTACTTAAACATTGATAAGAGGGAGTAGGTCTACTTAAACATTGATAAGAGGGAGTAGGTCTACTTATACATTGATAAGAGGGAGGAAGCCTACTTAAACATTGATAAGAGGGAGTAGGTCTTCTTAAACATTGATAAGAAGGAGTAGGTCTACTTAAACATTGATAAGAGGGAGTAGGTCTACTTAAACATTGATAAGAGGGAGTAGGTCTACTTAAACATTGATAAGAGGGAGTAGGTCTACTTAAACATTGATAAGAAGGAGTAGGTCTACTTAAACATTGATACGAGTAGGTCTACTTAAACATTGATAAGAGTAGGTCTACTTAAACATTGATAAGACGGAGTAGGTCTACTTAAACATTGATAAGAGGGAGTAGGACAACTTAAACATTGATAAGAGTAGGTCTACTTAAACATTGATAAGAGGTAGTAGGTCTACTTAAACATTGATAAGAGGGAGTAGGTCTACTTAAACATTGATAAGAGCGAGTAAGCCTACTTAAACATTGATAAGAGGGGGTAGGCCTACTTAAACATTGATAAGAAGGAGTAGGACTACTTAAACATTGATAAGAGGGAGTAGGTCTACTTAAACATTGATAAGAGCGAGTAGGCCTACTTAAACATTGATAAGAAGGAGTAGGCCTACTTAAACATTGATAAGAAGGAGTAGGACTACTTAAACATTGCTAAGAAGGAGTAGGACTACTTAAACATTGATAAGAAGGAGTAGACCTACTTAAACATTGATAAGAGGGAGTAGGTCTACTTAAACATTGATAAGAGCGAGTAAGCCTACTTAAACATTGATAAGAGCGAGTAAGCCTACTTAAACATTGATAAGAGGGAGTAGGCCTACTTAAACATTGATAAGAAGGAGTAGGACTACTTAAACATTGATAAGAGGGAGTAGGTCAACTTTAACATTGATAAGAGGGAGTAGGTCTACTTAAACATTGATAAGAGCGAGTAAGCCTACTTAAACATTGATAAGAGCGAGTAAGCCTACTTAAACATTGATAAGAGGGAGTAGGCCTACTTAAACATTGATAAGAAGGAGTAGGACTACTTAAACATTGATAAGAGGGAGTAGGTCAACTTAAACATTGATAAGAGGGAGTAGGTCTACTTAAACATTGATAAGAAGGAGTAGGTCTACTTAAACATTGATAAGAAGGAGTAGGTCTACTTAAACATTGATAAGAGGGAGTAGGTCTACTTAAACATTGATAAGAGGGAGTAGGTCTACTTAAACATTGATAAGAAGGAGTAGACCTACTTAAACATTGCTAAGAAGGAGTAGGACTACTTAAACATTGATAAGAAGGAGTAGACCTACTTAAACATTGATAAGAGGGAGTAGGTCTGCTTAAACATTGATAAGAGGGAGTAGGTCTACTTAAACATTGATAAGAGGGAGTAGGTCTACTTAAACATTGATAAGAGGGAGTAGGCCTACTTAAACATTGATAAGAAGGAGTAGGACTACTTAAACATTGATAAGAGGGAGTAGGTCTACTTAAACATTGATAAGAAGGAGTAGGACTACTTAAACATTGATAAGAAGGAGTAGACCTACTTAAACATTGATAAGAGGGAGTAGGTCTGCTTAAACATTGATAAGAGGGAGTAGGTCTGCTTAAACATTGATAAGAGCGAGTAAGTCTACTTAAACATTGATAAGAGGGAGTAGGCCTACTTAAACATTGATAAGAAGGAGTAGGACTACTTAAACATTGATAAGAGTAGGTCTACTTAAACATTGATAAGAGGTAGTAGGTCTACTTAAACATTGATAAGAGGGAGTAGGTCTACTTAAACATTGATAAGAGCGAGTAAGCCTACTTAAACATTGATAAAAGGGGGTAGGCCTACTTAAACATTGATAAGAAGGAGTAGGACTACTTAAACATTGATAAGAGGGAGTAGGTCAACTTAAACATTGATAAGAGGGAGTAGGTCTACTTAAACATTGATAAGAAGGAGTAGGTCTACTTAAACATTGATAAGAAAGAGTAGGTCTACTTAAACATTGATAAGAGGGAGTCGGTCTACTTAAAAAATTGATAAGAGGGAGTAGGTCTACTTAAACATTGATAAGAAGGAGTAGACCTACTTAAACATTGATAAGAAGGAGTAGGACTACTTAAACATTGATAAGAAGGAGTAGACCTACTTAAACATTGATAAGAGGGAGTAGGTCTGCTTAAACATTGATAAGAGGGAGTAGGTCTGCTTAAACATTGATAAGAGGGAGTAGGCCTACTTAAACAATAATAAGAGGGAGTAGACCTACTTAAACATTGATAAGAGGGAGTAGGTCTACTTAAACATTGATAAGAGGGAGTAGGTCTACTTAAACATTGATAAGAGGGAGTAGGTCTACTTAAACATTGATAAGAGGGAGTAGGTCTACTTAAACATTGATAAGAGGGAGTAGGTCTACTTAAACATTGATAAGAGGGAGTAGGTCTACTTAAACATTGATAAGAGGGAGTAGGTCTACTTAAACATTGATAAGAGGGAGTAGGTCTACTTAAACATTGATAAGAGGGAGTAGGTCTACTTAAACATTGATAAGAAGGAGTAGGTCTACTTAAACATTGATAAGAAGGAGTAGGTCTACTTAAACATTGATAAGAAGGAGTAGGTCTACTTAAACATTGATAAGAAGGAGTAGGTCTACTTAATCATTGATAAGAAGGAGTAGGTCTACTTAAACATTGATAAGAAGGAGTAGGTCTACTTAAACATTGATAAGAGGGAGTAGGTCTACTTAAACATTGATAAGAGGGAGTAGGTCTACTTAAACATTGATAAGAGCGAGTAAGCCTACTTAAACATTGATAAGAGGGAGTAGGCCTACTTAAACATTGATAAGAGGGAGTAGGACTACTTAAACATTGATAAGAGCGAGTAAGCCTACTTAAACATTGATAGGAGGGAGTAGGCCTACTTAAACATTGATAAGAAGGAGTAGGACTACTTAAACATTGATAAGAGGGAGTAGGTCTACTTAACATTGATATGAAGGAGTAGGTCTACTTAAACATTGATAAGAGGGAGTAGGTCTACTTAAACATTGATAAGAGTAGGTCTACTTAAACATTGATAAGAGGGAGTAGGTCTACTTAAACATTGATAAGAGTAGGTCTACTTAAACATTGATAAGAGTAGGTCTACTTAAACATTGATAAGAGGGAGTAGGTCTACTTAAACATTGATAAGAAGGAGTAGGTCTACTTAAACATTGATAAGAGCGAGTAAGCCTACTTAAACATTGATAAGAGGGGGTAGGCCTACTTAAACATTGATAAGAAGGAGTAGGACTACTTAAACATTGATAAGAGGGAGTAGGTCTACTTAAACATTGATAAGAGGGAGTAGGTCTACTTAAACATTGATAAGAAGGAGTAGGTCTACTTAAACATTGATAAGAAGGAGTAGGTCTACTTAAACATTGATAAGAGGGAGTAGGTCTACTTAAACATTGATAAGAGGGAGTAGGTCTACTTAAACATTGATAAGAAGGAGTAGACCTACTTAAACATTGCTAAGAAGGAGTAGGACTACTTAAACATTGATAAGAAGGAGTAGACCTACTTAAACATTGATAAGAGGGAGTAGGTCTGCTTAAACATTGATAAGAGGGAGTAGGTCTACTTAAACATTGATAAGAGGGAGTAGGTCTACTTAAACATTGATAAGAGGGAGTAGGCCTACTTAAACATTGATAAGAAGGAGTAGGACTACTTAAACATTGATAAGAGGGATTAGGTCAACTTAAACATTGATAAGAGGGAGTAGGTCTACTTAAACATTGATAAGAGCGAGTAAGTCTACTTAAACATTGATAAGAGGGAGTAGGCCTACTTAAACATTGATAAGAAGGAGTAGGACTACTTAAACATTGATAAGAGTAGGTCTACTTAAACATTGATAAGAGGTTGTAGGTCTACTTAAACATTGATAAGAGGGAGTAGGTCTACTTAAACATTGATAAGAGCGAGTAAGCCTACTTAAACATTGATAAAAGGGGGTAGGCCTACTTAAACATTGATAAGAAGGAGTAGGACTACTTAAACATTGATAAGAGGGAGTAGGTCAACTTAAACATTGATAAGAGGGAGTAGGTCTACTTAAACATTGATAAGAAGGAGTAGGTCTACTTAAACATTGATAAGAAGGAGTAGGTCTACTTAAACATTGATAAGAAGGAGTAGGTCTACTTAAACATTGATAAGAGGGAGTAGGTCTACTTAAACATTGATAAGAGGGAGTAGGTCTACTTAAACATTGATAAGAAGGAGTAGACCTACTTAAACATTGATAAGAAGGAGTAGGACTACTTAAACATTGATAAGAAGGAGTAGACCTACTTAAACATTGATAAGAGGGAGTAGGTCTGCTTAAACATTGATAAGAGGGAGTAGGCCTACTTAAACATTAATAAGAGGGAGTAGGTCTACTTAAACATTGATAAGAGGGAGTAGGTCTACTTAAACATTGATAAGAGGGAGTAGGTCTACTTAAACATTGATAAGAGGGAGTAGGTCTACTTAAACATTGATAAGAGGGAGTAGGTCTACTTAAACATTGATAAGAGGGAGTAGGTCTACTTAAACATTGATAAGAGGGAGTAGGTCTACTTAAACATTGATAAGAGGGAGTAGGTCTACTTAAACATTGATAAGAGGGAGTAGGTCTACTTAAACATTGATAAGAGGGAGTAGGTCTACTTAAACATTGATAAGAGGGAGTAGGTCTACTTAAACATTGATAAGAAGGAGTAGGTCTACTTAAACATTGATAAGAAGGAGTAGGTCTACTTAAACATTGATAAGAAGGAGTAGGTCTACTTAAACATTGATAAGAAGGAGTAGGTCTACTTAAACATTGATAAGAAGGAGTAGGTCTACTTAAACATTGATAAGAAGGAGTAGGTCTACTTAAACATTGATAAGAAGGAGTAGGTCTACTTAAACATTGATAAGAAGGAGTAGGTCTACTTAAACATTGATAAGAAGGAGTAGGTCTACTTAAACATTGATAAGAAGGAGTAGGTCTACTTAAACATTGATAAGAGGGAGTAGGTCTACTTAAACATTGATAAGAGGGAGTAGGTCTACTTAAACATTGATAAGAGCGAGTAAGCCTACTTAAACATTGATAAGAGGGAGTAGGCCTACTTAAACATTGATAAGAGGGAGTAGGACTACTTAAACATTGATAAGAGGGAGTAGGTCAACGTAAACATTGATAAGAGGGAGTAGGTCTACTTAAACATTGATAAGAGCGAGTAAGCCTACTTAAACATTGATAGGAGGGAGTAGGCCTACTTAAACATTGATAAGAAGGAGTAGGACTACTTAAACATTGATAAGAAGGAGTAGGACTACTTAAACATTGATAAGAGGGAGTAGGTCTACTTAACATTGATATGAAGGAGTAGGTCTACTTAAACATTGATATGAAGGAGTAGGTCTACTTAAACATTGATAAGAGGGAGTAGGTCTACTTAAACATTGATAAGAGTAGGTCTACTTAAACATTGATAAGAGGGAGTAGGTCTACTTAAACATTGATAAGAGTAGGTCTACTTAAACATTGATAAGAGGGAGTAGGTCTACTTAAACATTGATAAGAAGGAGTAGGTCTACTTAAACATTGATAAGAGGGAGTAGGTCTACTTAAACATTGATAAGAGGGAGTAGGTCTACTTATACATTGATAAGAGGGAGTAAGCCTACTTAAACATTGATAAGAGGGAGTAGGTCTTCTTAAACATTGATAAGAAGGAGTAGGTCTACTTAAACATTGATAAGAGGGAGTAGGTCTACTTAAACATTGATAAGAGGGAGTAGGTCTACCTAAACATTGATAAGAGGGAGTAGGTCTACTTAAACATTGATAAGAAGGAGTAGGTCTACTTAAACATTGATACGAGTAGGTCTACTTAAACATTGATAAGAGTAGGTCTACTTAAACATTGATAAGAGGGAGTAGGTCCACTTAAACATTGATAAGAGGGAGTAGGACAACTTAAACATTGATAAGAGTAGGTCTACTTAAACATTGATAAGAGGTAGTAGGTCTACTTAAACATTGATAAGAGGGAGTAGGTCTACTTAAACATTGATAAGAGCGAGTAAGCCTACTTAAACATTGATAAGAGGGGGTAGGACTACTTAAACATTGATAAGAAGGAGTAGGACTACTTAAACATTGATAAGAGGGAGTAGGTCTACTTAAACATTGATAAGAAGGAGTAGGCCTACTTAAACATTGATAAGAAGGAGTAGGACTACTTAAACATTGATAAGAGGGAGTAGGTCTACTTAAACATTGATAAGAAGGAGTAGGACTACTTAAATATTGATAAGAGGGAGTAGGTCTACTTAAACATTGATAAGAGGGAGTAGGTCTACTTAAACATTGATAAGAGGGAGTAGGTCTACTTAAACATTGATAAGAGGGAGTAGGTCTACTTAAACATTGATAAGAGGGAGTAGGTCTACTTAAACATTGATAAGAAGGAGTAGTTCTACTTAAACATTGATAAGAAGGAGTAGGTCTACTTAAACATTGATAAGAGGGAGTAGGTCTACTTAAACATTGATAAGAGGGAGTAGGTCTACTTAAACATTGATAAGAGGGAGTAGGTCTACTTAACATTGATAAGAGGGAGTAGGTCTACTTAAACATTGATAAGCGGGAGTAGGTCTACTTAAACATTGATAAGAGGGAGTAGGTCTACTTAAACATTGATAAGAGGGAGTAGGTCTACTTAAACATTGATAAGAGGGAGTAGGCCTACTTAAACATTGATAAGAGGGAATAGGTCTACTTAAACATTGATAAGAGGGAGTAGGTCTACTTAAACATTGATAAGAAGGAGTAGGTCTACTTAAACATTGATAAGAGGGAGTAGGTCTACTTAAACATTGATAAGAAGGAGTAGGTCTACTTAAACATTGATAAGAGGGAGTGGTCTACTTAAACATTGATAAGAGTAGGTCTACTTAAACATTGATAAGAGGGAGTAGGTCTACTTAAACATTGATAAGAGGGAGTAGGTATACTTAAACATTGATAAGAGGGAGTAAGCCTACTTAAACATTGATAAGAGGGAGTAGGTCTACTTAAACATTGATAAGAGGGAGTAGGTCTACTTAAACATTGATAAGAGGGAGTAGGCCTACTTAAACATTGATAAGAGGGAGTAGGTCTACTTAAACATTGATAAGAGGGAGTAGGTCTACTTAAACATTGATAAGAGGAAGTAGGTCTACTTAAACATTGATAAGAGGGAGTAGGTCTACTTAAACATTGATAAGAGGGAGTAGGTCTACTTAAACATTGATAAGAAGGAGTAGGACTACTTAAACATCGATAAGAATAGGTCTACTTAAACATTGATAAGAGGTAGTAGGTCTACTTAAACATTGATAAGAAGGAGTAGGTCTACTTAAACATTGATAAGAGGGAGTAGGTCTACTTAAACATTGATAAGAGGGAGTAGGTCTACTTAAACATTGATAAGAGGGAGTAAGCATACTTAAACATTGAAAAGAGGGAGTAGATCTACTTAAACATTAATAAGAGGGAGTAGGTCTACTTAAACATTGATAAGAAGGAGTAGGTCTACTTAAACATTGATAAGAGGGAGTAGGTCTACTTAAACATTGATAAGATGGAGTAGGTCTACTTAAACATTGATAAGAGGGAGTATGTCTACTTAAACATTGATAAGAGGGAGTAGGTCTACTTAAACATTGATAAGAGGGAGTAGGTCTACTTAAACATTGATAAGAGTAGGTCTACTTAAACATTGATAAGAGGGAGTAGGTCTACTTAAACATTGATAAGAGGGAGTAGGTCTACTTAAACATTGATAAGAGGGAGTAAGCCTACTTAAACATTGATAAGAGGGAGTAGGCCTACTTAAACATTGATAAGAAGGAGTAGGACTACTTAAACATTGATAAGAGGGAGTAGGTCTACTTAAACATTGATAAGAGGGAGTAGGTCTACTTAAACATTGATAAGAGGGAGTAGGTCTACTTAAACATTGATAAGAGGGAGTAGGTCTACTTAAACATTGATAAGAGGGAGTAGGTCTACTTAAACATTGATAAGAAGGAGTAGGTCTACTTAAACATAGATAAGAGTAGGTCTACTTAAACATTGATAAGAGTAGGTCTACTTAAACATTGATAAGAGTAGGTCTACTTAAACATTGATAAGAGGGAGTAGGTCTACTTAAACATTGATAAGAAGGAGTAGGTCTACTTAAACATTGATAAGAGGGAGTAAGCCTACTTAAACATTGATAAGAAGGAGTAGGTCTACTTAAACATTGATAAGAGGTAGTAGGTCTACTTAAACATTGATAAGAGGGAGTAGGTCTACTTAAACATTGATAAGAGGGAGTAGGCCTACTTAGACATTGATAAGAAGGAGTAGGTCTACTTAAACATTGATAAGAGGGAGTAGGTCTACTTAAACATTGATAAGAGGGAGTAGCTCTACTTAAACATTGATAAGAGGGAGTAGGTCTACTTAAACATTGATAAGAGGGAGTAGGTCTACTTAAACATTGATAAGAGGGAGTAGGTCTACTTAAACATTGATAAGAGGGAGTAGGTCTACTTAAACATTGATAAGAGGGAGTAGGTCTACTTAAACATTGATAAGAGGGAGTAGGTCTACTTAAACATTGATAAGAAGGAGTAGGTCTACTTAAACATTGATAAGAGGGAGTAGGTCTACTTAAACATTGATAAGAAGGAGTAGGTCTACTTAAACATTGATAAGAGGGATTGGTCTACTTAAACATTGATAAGAGTAGGTCTACTTAAACATTGATAAGAGGGAGTAGGTCTACTTAAACATTGATAAGAGGGAGTAGGTCTACTTAAACATTGATAAGAGGGAGTAGGTCTACTTAAACATTGATAAGAGGGAGTAGGTATACTTAAACATTGATAAGAGGGAGTACGTCTACTTAAACATTGATAAGAAGGAGTAGGTCTACTTAAACATTGATAAGAGGGAGTAGGTCTACTTAAACATTGATAAGAGGGAGTAGGTCTACTTAAACATTGATAAGAGGGAGTAGGCCTACTTAAACATTGATAAGAGGGGGTAGGTCTACTTAAACATTGATAAGAAGGAGTAGGTCTACTTAAACATTGATAAGAGTAGGTCTACTTAAACAGTGATAAGAGTAGGTCTACTTAAACATTGATAAGAGGGAGTAGGTCTACTTAAACATTGATAAGAGGGAGTAGGTCTACTTAAACATTGATAAGAGGGAGTAAGCCTACCTAATCATTGATAAGAGGGAGTAGGCCTACTTAAACATTGATAAGAAGGAGTAGGACTACTTAAACATTGATAAGAGTAGGTCTACTTAAACATTGATAAGAAGGAGTAGGTCTACTTAAACATTGATAAGAGGGAGTAGGTCTACTTAAACATTGATAAGAAGGAGTAGGTCTACTTAAACATTGATAAGAGGGAGTAGGTCTACTTAAACATTGATAAGAGTAGGTCTACTTAAACATTGATAAGAGTAGGTCTACTTAAACATTGATAAGAGGGAGTAGGTCTACTTAAACATTGATAAGAAGGAGTAGGTCTACTTAAACATACATAAGAGTAGGTCTACTTAAACATTGATAAGAGTAGGTCTACTTAAACATTGATAAGAGTAGGTCTACTTAAACATTGATAAGAGGGAGTAGGTCTACTTAAACATTGATAAGAGTAGGTCTACTTAAACATTGATAAGAGGGAGTAGACCTACTAAAACATTGATAAGAAGGAGTAGGTCTACTTAAACATTGATAAGAGGGAGTAGGTCTTCTTAAACATTGATAAGAGGGAGTAGGTCTGCTTAAACATTGATAAGAGGGAGTAGGCCTACTTAAACATTAATAAGAGGGAGTAGGTCTACATAAACATTGATAAGAGGGAGTAGGCCTACTTAAACATTGATAAGAGGGTGTAGGTCTACTTAAACATTGATAAGAGGGAGTAGGTCTACTTAAACATTGATAAGAAGGAGTAGGTCTACTTAAACATTGATAAGAGGGAGTAGGTCTACTTAAACATTGATACAAGGGAGTTGGTCTACTTATACATTGATAAGAGGGAGTAAGCCTACTTAAACATTGATAAGAGGGAGTAGGTCTACTTAAACATTGATAAGAAGGAGTAGGTCTACTTAAACATTGATAAGAGGGAGTAGGTCTACTTAAACATTGATAAGAGGGAGTAGGTCTACTTAAACATTGATAAGAGGGAGTAGGTCTACTTAAACATTGATAAGAGGGAGTAGGTCTACTTAAACATTGATAAGAGGGAGTAGGTCTACTTAAACATTGATAAGAGGGAGTAAGCCGTTCTTAAACATTGATAAGAAGGAGTAGGTCTACTTAAACATTGATAAGAGGGAGTAGGCCTACTTAAACATTGATAAGAAGGAGTAGGTCTACTTAAACATTGATAAGAGGGAGTAGGTCTACTTAAACATTGATAAGAGGGAGTAGGCCTACTTAAACATTGATAAGAAGGAGTAGGTCTACTTAAACATTGATAAGAGGGAGTAGGTCTACTTAAACATTGATAAGAGGGAGTAGGTCTACTTAAACATTGATAAGAGGGAGTAGGTCTACTTAAACATTGATAAGAGGGAGTAGGTCTACTTAAACATTGATAAGAGGGAGTAGGTCTACTTAAACATTGATAAGAGGGAGTAGGTCTACTTAAACATTGATAAGAAGGAGTAGGTCTACTTAAACATACATAATAGTAGGTCTACTTAAACATTGATAAGAGTAGGTCTACTTAAACATTGATAAGAGTAGGTCTACTTAAACATTGATAAGAGTAGGTCTACTTAAACATTGATAAGAGTAGGTCTACTTAAACATTGATAAGAGGGAGTAGACCTACTAAAACATTGATAAGAGGGAGTAGACCTACTAAAACATTGATAAGAAGGAGTAGGTCTACTTAAACATTGATAAGAGGGAGTAGGTCTTCTTAAACATTGATAAGAGGGAGTAGGTCTGCTTAAACATTGATAAGAGGGAGTAGGCCTACTTAAACATTAATAAGAGGGAGTAGGTCTACTTAAACATTGATAAGAGGGAGTAGGCCTACTTAAACATTGATAAGAGGGTGTAGGTCTACTTAAACATTGATAAGAAGGAGTAGGACTACTTAAACATTGATAAGAGGGAGTAGGTCAACTTAAACATTGATAAGAGGGAGTAGGTCTGCTTAAACATTGATAAGAGCGAGTAAGTCTACTTAAACATTGATAAGAGGGAGTAGGCCTACTTAAACATTGATAAGAAGGAGTAGGACTACTTAAACATTGATAAGAGTAGGTCTACTTAAACATTGATAAGAGGTAGTAGGTCTACTTAAACATTGATAAGAGGGAGTAGGTCTACTTAAACATTGATAAGAGCGAGTAAGCCTACTTAAACATTGATAAAAGGGGGTAGGCCTACTTAAACATTGATAAGAGGGAGTCGGTCTACTTAAACATTGATAAGAGGGAGTAGGTCTACTTAAACATTGATAAGAAGCAGTAGACCTACTTAAACATTGATAAGAAGGAGTAGGTCTACTTAAACATTGATAAGAGGGAGTAGGTCTGCTTAAACATTGATAAGAGGGAGTAGGTCTGCTTAAACATTGATAAGAGGGAGTAGGCCTACTTAAACAATAATAAGAGGGAGTAGGCCTACTTAAACATTGATAAGAGGGAGTAGGTCTACTTAAACATTGATAAGAGGGAGTAGGTCTACTTAAACATTGATAAGAGGGAGTAGGTCTACTTAAACATTGATAAGAGGGAGTAGGTCTACTTAAACATTGATAAGAGGGAGTAGGTCTACTTAAACATTGATAAGAGGGAGTAGGTCTACTTAAACATTGATAAGAAGAAGTAGGTCTACTTAAACATTGATAAGAAGGAGTAGGTCTACTTAAACATTGATAAGAAGGAGTAGGTCTACTTAAACATTGATAAGAAGGAGTAGGTCTACTTAAACATTGATAAGAAGGAGTAGGTCTACTTAAACATTGATAAGAAGGAGTAGGTCTACTTAAACATTGATAAGAGGGAGTAGGCCTACTTAAACATTGATAAGAAGGAGTAGGACTACTTAAACATTGATAAGAGTAGGTCTACTTAAACATTGATAAGAGGTAGTAGGTCTACTTAAACATTGATAAGAGGGAGTAGGTCTACTTAAACATTGATAAGAGCGAGTAAGCCTACTTAAACATTGATAAAAGGGGGTAGGCCTACTTAAACATTGATAAGAAGGAGTAGGACTACTTAAACATTGATAAGAGGGAGTAGGTCAACTTAAACATTGATAAGAGGGAGTAGGTCTACTTAAACATTGATAAGAAGGAGTAGGTCTACTTAAACATTGATAAGAAGGAGTAGGTCTACTTAAACATTGATAAGAGGGAGTCGGTCTACTTAAACATTGATAAGAGGGAGTAGGTCTACTTAAACATTGATAAGAAGGAGTAGACCTACTTAAACATTGATAAGAAGGAGTAGGTCTACTTAAACATTGATAAGAAGGAGTAGACCTACTTAAACATTGATAAGAGGGAGTAGGTCTGCTTAAACATTGATAAGAGGGAGTAGGTCTGCTTAAACATTGATAAGAGGGAGTAGGCCTACTTAAACAATAATAAGAGGGAGTAGGTCTACTTAAACATTGATAAGAGGGAGTAGGTCTACTTAAACATTGATAAGAGGGAGTAGGTCTACTTAAACATTGATAAGAGGGAGTAGGTCTACTTAAACATTGATAAGAGGGAGTAGGTCTACTTAAACATTGATAAGAGGGAGTAGGTCTACTTAAACATTGATAAGAGGGAGTAGGTCTACTTAAACATTGATAAGAGGGAGTAGGTCTACTTAAACATTGATAAGAGGGAGTAGGTCTACTTAAACATTGATAAGAGGGAGTAGGTCTACTTAAACATTGATAAGAAGAAGTAGGTCTACTTAAACATTGATAAGAAGGAGTAGGTCTACTTAAACATTGATAAGAAGGAGTAGGTCTACTTAAACATTGATAAGAAGGAGTAGGTCTACTTAAACATTGATAAGAAGGAGTAGGTCTACTTAAACATTGATAAGAAGGAGTAGGTCTACTTAAACATTGATAAGAAGGAGTAGGTCTACTTAAACATTGATAAGAGGGAGTAGGTCTACTTAAACATTGATAAGAGGGAGTAGGTCTACTTAAACATTGATAAGAGCGAGTAAGCCTACTTAAACATTGATAAGAGGGAGTAGGCCTACTTAAACATTGATAAGAGGGAGTAGGACTACTTAAACATTGATAAGAGGGAGTAGGTCAACGTAAACATTGATAAGAGGGAGTAGGTCAACGTAAACATTGATAAGAGGGAGTAGGTCTACTTAAACATTGATAAGAGCGAGTAAGCCTACTTAAACATTGATAGGAGGGAGTAGGCCTACTTAAACATTGATAAGAAGGAGTAGGACTACTTAAACATTGATAAGAGGGAGTAGGTCTACTTAACATTGATATGAAGGAGTAGGTCTACTTAAACATTGATAAGAGGGAGTAGGTCTACTTAAACATTGATAAGAGTAGGTCTACTTAAACATTGATAAGAGGGAGTAGGTCTACTTAAACATTGATAAGAGTAGGTCTACTTAAACATTGATAAGAGTAGGTCTACTTAAACATTGATAAGAGGGAGTAGGTCTACTTAAACATTGATAAGAAGGAGTAGGTCTACTTAAACATTGATAAGAGCGAGTAAGCCTACTTAAACATTGATAAGAGGGGGTAGGCCTACTTAAACATTGATAAGAAGGAGTAGGACTACTTAAACATTGATAAGAGGGAGTAGGTCTACTTAAACATTGATAAGAGGGAGTAGGTCTACTTAAACATTGATAAGAAGGAGTAGGTCTACTTAAACATTGATAAGAAGGAGTAGGTCTACTTAAACATTGATAAGAGGGAGTAGGTCTACTTAAACATTGATAAGAGGGAGTAGGTCTACTTAAACATTGATAAGAAGGAGTAGACCTACTTAAACATTGCTAAGAAGGAGTAGGACTACTTAAACATTGATAAGAAGGAGTAGACCTACTTAAACATTGATAAGAGGGAGTAGGTCTGCTTAAACATTGATAAGAGGGAGTAGGTCTACTTAAACATTGATAAGAGGGAGTAGGTCTACTTAAACATTGATAAGAGGGAGTAGGCCTACTTAAACATTGATAAGAAGGAGTAGGACTACTTAAACATTGATAAGAGGGAGTAGGTCAACTTAAACATTGATAAGAGGGAGTAGGTCAACTTAAACATTGATAAGAGGGAGTAGGTCTACTTAAACATTGATAAGAGCGAGTAAGTCTACTTAAACATTGATTAGAGGGAGTAGGCCTACTTAAACATTGATAAGAAGGAGTAGGACTACTTAAACATTGATAAGAGTAGGTCTACTTAAACATTGATAAGAGGTAGTAGGTCTACTTAAACATTGATAAGAGGGAGTAGGTCTACTTAAACATTGATAAGAGCGAGTAAGCCTACTTAAACATTGATAAAAGGGGGTAGGCCTACTTAAACATTGATAAGAAGGAGTAGGACTACTTAAACATTGATAAGAGGGAGTAGGTCAACTTAAACATTGATAAGAGGGAGTAGGTCTACTTAAACATTGATAAGAAGGAGTAGGTCTACTTAAACATTGATAAGAAGGAGTAGGTCTACTTAAACATTGATAAGAGGGAGTAGGTCTACTTAAACATTGATAAGAGGGAGTAGGTCTACTTAAACATTGATAAGAAGGAGTAGACCTACTTAAACATTGATAAGAAGGAGTAGGACTACTTAAACATTGATAAGAAGGAGTAGACCTACTTAAACATTGATAAGAGGGAGTAGGTCTGCTTAAACATTGATAAGAGGGAGTAGGCCTACTTAAACATTAATAAGAGGGAGTAGGTCTACTTAAACATTGATAAGAGGGAGTAGGTCTACTTAAACATTGATAAGAGGGAGTAGGTCTACTTAAACATTGATAAGAGGGAGTGGGTCTACTTAAACATTGATAAGAGGGAGTAGGTCTACTTAAACATTGATAAGAGGGAGTAGGTCTACTTAAACATTGATAAGAGGGAGTAGGTCTACTTAAACATTGATAAGAGGGAGTAGGTCTACTTAAACATTGATAAGAGGGAGTAGGTCTACTTAAACATTGATAAGAGGGAGTAGGTCTACTTAAACATTGATAAGAAGGAGTAGGTCTACTTAAACATTGATAAGAAGGAGTAGGTCTACTTAAACATTGATAAGAAGGAGTAGGTCTACTTAAACATTGATAAGAAGGAGTAGGTCTACTTAAACATTGATAAGAAGGAGTAGGTCTACTTAAACATTGATAAGAAGGAGTAGGTCTACTTAAACATTGATAAGAAGGAGTAGGTCTACTTAAACATTGATAAGAAGGAGTAGGTCTACTTAAACATTGATAAGAGGGAGTAGGTCTACTTAAACATTGATAAGAGGGAGTAGGTCTACTTAAACATTGATAAGAGCGAGTAAGCCTACTTAAACATTGATAAGAGGGAGTAGGCCTACTTAAACATTGATAAGAGGGAGTAGGACTACTTAAACATTGATAAGAGGGAGTAGGTCAACGTAAACATTGATAAGAGGGAGTAGGTCTACTTAAACATTGATAAGAGCGAGTAAGCCTACTTAAACATTGATAGGAGGGAGTAGGCCTACTTAAACATTGATAAGAAGGAGTAGGACTACTTAAACATTGATAAGAGGGAGTAGGTCTACTTAACATTGATATGAAGGAGTAGGTCTACTTAAACATTGATAAGAGGGAGTAGGTCTACTTAAACATTGATAAGAGTAGGTCTACTTAAACATTGATAAGAGGGAGTAGGTCTACTTAAACATTGATAAGAGTAGGTCTACTTAAACATTGATAAGAGTAGGTCTACTTAAACATTGATAAGAGGGAGTAGGTCTACTTAAACATTGATAAGAAGGAGTAGGTCTACTTAAACATTGATAAGAGGGAGTAGGTCTACTTATACATTGATAAGAGGGAGTAAGCCTACTTAAACATTGATAAGAGGGAGTAGGTCTTCTTAAACATTGATAAGAAGGAGTAGGTCTACTTAAACATTGATAAGAGGGAGTAGGTCTACTTAAACATTGATAAGAGGGAGTAGGTCTACCTAAACATTGATAAGAGGGAGTAGGTCTACTTAAACATTGATAAGAAGGAGTAGGTCTACTTAAACATTGATACGAGTAGGTCTACTTAAACATTGATAAGAGTAGGTCTACTTAAACATTGATAAGAGGGAGTAGGTCTACTTAAACATTGATAAGAGGGAGTAGGACAACTTAAACATTGATAAGAGTAGGTCTACTTAAACATTGATAAGAGGTAGTAGGTCTACTTAAACATTGATAAGAGGGAGTAGGTCTACTTAAACATTGATAAGAGCGAGTAAGCCTACTTAAACATTGATAAGAGGGGGTAGGACTACTTAAACATTGATAAGAAGGAGTAGGACTACTTAAACATTGATAAGAGGGAGTAGGTCTACTTAAACATTGATAAGAAGGAGTAGGCCTACTTAAACATTGATAAGAAGGAGTAGGACTACTTAAACATTGATAAGAGGGAGTAGGTCTACTTAAACATTGATAAGAAGGAGTAGGACTACTTAAATATTGATAAGAGGGAGTAGGTCTACTTAAACATTGATAAGAGGGAGTAGGTCTACTTAAACATTGATAAGAGGGAGTAGGTCTACTTAAACATTGATAAGAGGGAGTAGGTCTACTTAAACATTGATAAGAGGGAGTAGGTCTACTTAAACATTGATAAGAGGGAGTAGGTCTACTTAAACATTGATAAGAAGGAGTAGGTCTACTTAAACATTGATAAGAAGGAGTAGGTCTACTTAAACATTGATAAGAGGGAGTAGGTCTACTTAAACATTGATAAGAGGGAGTAGGTCTACTTAAACATTGATAAGAGGGAGTAGGTCTACTTAACATTGATAAGAGGGAGTAGGTCTACTTAAACATTGATAAGCGGGAGTAGGTCTACTTAAACATTGATAAGAGGGATTAGGTCTACTTAAACATTGATAAGAGGGAGTAGGTCTACTTAAACATTGATAAGAGGGAGTAGGCCTACTTAAACATTGATAAGAGGGAGTAGGTCTACTTAAACATTGATAAGAGGGAGTAGGTCTACTTAAACATTGATAAGAGGGAGTAGGTCTACCTAAACATTGATAAGAGGGAGTAGGTCTACTTAAACATTGATAAGAAGGAGTAGGTCTACTTAAACATTGATACGAGTAGGTCTACTTAAACATTGATAAGAGTAGGTCTACTTAAACATTGATAAGAGGGAGTAGGTCTACTTAAACATTGATAAGAGGGAGTAGGACAACTTAAACATTGATAAGAGTAGGTCTACTTAAACATTGATAAGAGGTAGTAGGTCTACTTAAACATTGATAAGAGGGAGTAGGTCTACTTAAACATTGATAAGAGCGAGTAAGCCTACTTAAACATTGATAAGAGGGGGTAGGACTACTTAAACATTGATAAGAAGGAGTAGGACTACTTAAACATTGATAAGAGGGAGTAGGTCTACTTAAACATTGATAAGAAGGAGTAGGCCTACTTAAACATTGATAAGAAGGAGTAGGACTACTTAAACATTGATAAGAGGGAGTAGGTCTACTTAAACATTGATAAGAAGGAGTAGGACTACTTAAATATTGATAAGAGGGAGTAGGTCTACTTAAACATTGATAAGAGGGAGTAGGTCTACTTAAACATTGATAAGAGGGAGTAGGTCTACTTAAACATTGATAAGAGGGAGTAGGTCTACTTAAACATTGATAAGAGGGAGTAGGTCTACTTAAACATTGATAAGAGGGAGTAGGTCTACTTAAACATTGATAAGAAGGAGTAGGTCTACTTAAACATTGATAAGAAGGAGTAGGTCTACTTAAACATTGATAAGAGGGAGTAGGTCTACTTAAACATTGATAAGAGGGAGTAGGTCTACTTAAACATTGATAAGAGGGAGTAGGTCTACTTAACATTGATAAGAGGGAGTAGGTCTACTTAAACATTGATAAGCGGGAGTAGGTCTACTTAAACATTGATAAGAGGGATTAGGTCTACTTAAACATTGATAAGAGGGAGTAGGTCTACTTAAACATTGATAAGAGGGAGTAGGCCTACTTAAACATTGATAAGAGGGAGTAGGTCTACTTAAACATTGATAAGAGGGAGTAGGTCTACTTAAACATTGATAAGAGGGAGTAGGTCTACTTAAACATTGATAAGAGGGAGTAGGTCTACTTAAACATTGATAAGAGGGAGTAGGTCTACTTAAACATTGATAAGAAGGAGTAGGTCTACTTACACATTGATAAGAGGGAGTAGGTCTACTTAAACATTGATAAGGAGTAGGTCTACTTAAACATTGATAAGAGGGAGTAGGTCTACTTAAACATTGATAAGAGTAGGTCTACTTAAACATTGATAAGAGTAGGTCTACTTAAACATTGATAAGAGGGAGTAGGTCTACTTAAACATTGATAAGAAGGAGTAGGTCTACTTAAACATTGATAAGAGGGAGTAGGTCTACTTATACATTGATAAGAGGGAGTAAGCCTACTTAAACATTGATAAGAGGGAGTAGGTCTTCTTAAACATTGATAAGAAGGAGTAGGTCTACTTAAACATTGATAAGAGGGAGTAGGTCTACTTAAACATTGATAAGAGGGAGTAGGTCTACCTAAACATTGATAAGAGGGAGTAGGTCTACTTAAACATTGATAAGAAGGAGTAGGTCTACTTAAACATTGATACGAGTAGGTCTACTTAAACATTGATAAGAGTAGGTCTACTTAAACATTGATAAGAGGGAGTAGGTCTACTTAAACATTGATAAGAGGGAGTAGGACAACTTAAACATTGATAAGAGTAGGTCTACTTAAACATTGATAAGAGGTAGTAGGTCTACTTAAACATTGATAAGAGGGAGTAGGTCTACTTAAACATTGATAAGAGCGAGTAAGCCTACTTAAACATTGATAAGAGGGGGTAGGACTACTTAAACATTGATAAGAAGGAGTAGGACTACTTAAACATTGATAAGAGGGAGTAGGTCTACTTAAACATTGATAAGAAGGAGTAGGCCTACTTAAACATTGATAAGAAGGAGTAGGACTACTTAAACATTGATAAGAGGGAGTAGGTCTACTTAAACATTGATAAGAAGGAGTAGGACTACTTAAATATTGATAAGAGGGAGTAGGTCTACTTAAACATTGATAAGAGGGAGTAGGTCTACTTAAACATTGATAAGAGGGAGTAGGTCTACTTAAACATTGATAAGAGGGAGTAGGTCTACTTAAACATTGATAAGAGGGAGTAGGTCTACTTAAACATTGATAAGAGGGAGTAGGTCTACTTAAACATTGATAAGAAGGAGTAGGTCTACTTAAACATTGATAAGAAGGAGTAGGTCTACTTAAACATTGATAAGAGGGAGTAGGTCTACTTAAACATTGATAAGAGGGAGTAGGTCTACTTAAACATTGATAAGAGGGAGTAGGTCTACTTAACATTGATAAGAGGGAGTAGGTCTACTTAAACATTGATAAGCGGGAGTAGGTCTACTTAAACATTGATAAGAGGGATTAGGTCTACTTAAACATTGATAAGAGGGAGTAGGTCTACTTAAACATTGATAAGAGGGAGTAGGCCTACTTAAACATTGATAAGAGGGAGTAGGTCTACTTAAACATTGATAAGAGGGAGTAGGTCTACTTAAACATTGATAAGAGGGAGTAGGTCTACTTAAACATTGATAAGAGGGAGTAGGTCTACTTAAACATTGATAAGAGGGAGTAGGTCTACTTAAACATTGATAAGAAGGAGTAGGTCTACTTACACATTGATAAGAGGGAGTAGGTCTACTTAAACATTGATAAGGAGTAGGTCTACTTAAACATTGATAAGAGGGAGTGGTCTACTTAAACATTGATAAGAGTAGGTCTACTTAAACATTGATAAGAGGGAGTAGGTCTACTTAAACATTGATAAGAGGGAGTAGGTATACTTAAACATTGATAAGAGGGAGTAAGCCTACTTAAACATTGATAAGAGGGAGTAGGTCTACTTAAACATTGATAAGAGGGAGTAGGTCTACTTAAACATTGATAAGAGGGAGTAGGCCTACTTAAACATTGATAAGAGGGAGTAGGTCTACTTAAACATTGATAAGAGGGAGTAGGTCTACTTAAACATTGATAAGAGGAAGTAGGTCTACTTAAACATTGATAAGAGGGAGTAGGTCTACTTAAACATTGATAAGAGGGAGTAGGTCTACTTAAACATTGATAAGAAGGAGTAGGACTACTTAAACATTGATAAGAGTAGGTCTACTTAAACATTGATAAGAGGTAGTAGGTCTACTTAAACATTGATAAGAAGGAGTAGGTCTACTTAAACATTGATAAGAGGGAGTAGGTCTACTTAAACATTGATAAGAGGGAGTAGGTCTACTTAAACATTGATAAGAGGGAGTAAGCATACTTAAACATTGAAAAGAGGGAGTAGATCTACTTAAACATTAATAAGAGGGAGTAGGTCTACTTAAACATTGATAAGAAGGAGTAGGTCTACTTAAACATTGATAAGAGGGAGTAGGTCTATTTAAACATTGATAAGAGGGAGTAGGTTTACTTAAACATTGATAAGAGGGAGTATGTCTACTTAAACATTGATAAGAGGGAGTAGGTCTACTTAAACATTGATAAGAGGGAGTAGGTCTACTTAAACATTGATAAGAGTAGGTCTACTTAAACATTGATAAGAGGGAGTAGGTCTACTTAAACATTGATAAGAAGGAGTAGGTCTACTTAAACATTGATAAGAGGGAGTAGGCCTACTTAAACATTGATAAGAAGGAGTAGGACTACTTAAACATTGATAAGAGGGAGTAGGTCTACTTAAACATTGATAAGAAGGAGTAGGTCTACTTAAACATTGATAAGAAGGAGTAGATCTACTTAAACATTGATAAGAGGGAGTAGGTCTACTTAAACATTGATAAGAGGGAGTAGGTCTACTTAAACATTGATAAGAGGGAGTAGGTCTACTTAAACATTGATAAGAGGGAGTAGGCCTACTTAAACATTGATAAGAGGGAGTAGGTCTACTTAAACATTGATAAGAGGGAGTAGGTCTACTTAAACATTGATAAGAGGGAGTAGGTCTACTTAAACATTGATAAGAGGGAGTAGGTCTACTTAAACATTGATAAGAGGGAGTAGGTCTACTTAAACATTGATAAGAAGGAGTAGGTCTACTTACACATTGATAAGAGGGAGTAGGTCTACTTAAACATTGATAAGGAGTAGGTCTACTTAAACATTGATAAGAGGGAGTAGGTCTACTTAAACATTGATAAGAGTAGGTCTACTTAAACATTGATAAGAGTAGGTCTACTTAAACATTGATAAGAGGGAGTAGGTCTACTTAAACATTGATAAGAAGGAGTAGGTCTACTTAAACATTGATAAGAGGGAGTAGGTCTACTTATACATTGATAAGAGGGAGTAAGCCTACTTAAACATTGATAAGAGGGAGTAGGTCTTCTTAAACATTGATAAGAAGGAGTAGGTCTACTTAAACATTGATAAGAGGGAGTAGGTCTACTTAAACATTGATAAGAGGGAGTAGGTCTACCTAAACATTGATAAGAGGGAGTAGGTCTACTTAAACATTGATAAGAAGGAGTAGGTCTACTTAAACATTGATACGAGTAGGTCTACTTAAACATTGATAAGAGTAGGTCTACTTAAACATTGATAAGAGGGAGTAGGTCTACTTAAACATTGATAAGAGGGAGTAGGACAACTTAAACATTGATAAGAGTAGGTCTACTTAAACATTGATAAGAGGTAGTAGGTCTACTTAAACATTGATAAGAGGGAGTAGGTCTACTTAAACATTGATAAGAGCGAGTAAGCCTACTTAAACATTGATAAGAGGGGGTAGGACTACTTAAACATTGATAAGAAGGAGTAGGACTACTTAAACATTGATAAGAGGGAGTAGGTCTACTTAAACATTGATAAGAAGGAGTAGGTCTACTTACACATTGATAAGAGGGAGTAGGTCTACTTAAACATTGATAAGGAGTAGGTCTACTTAAACATTGATAAGAGGGAGTGGTCTACTTAAACATTGATAAGAGTAGGTCTACTTAAACATTGATAAGAGGGAGTAGGTCTACTTAAACATTGATAAGAGGGAGTAGGTCTACTTAAACATTGATAAGAAGGAGTAGGTCTACTTAAACATTGATAAGAAGGAGTAGGTCTACTTAAACATTGATAAGAGGGAGTAGGTCTACTTAAACATTGATAAGAGGGAGTAGGTCTACTTAAACATTGATAAGAGGGAGTAGGTCTACTTAACATTGATAAGAGGGAGTAGGTCTACTTAAACATTGATAAGCGGGAGAAGGTCTACTTAAACATTGATAAGAGGGATTAGGTCTACTTAAACATTGATAAGAGGGAGTAGGTCTACTTAAACATTGATAAGAGGGAGTAGGCCTACTTAAACATTGATAAGAGGGAGTAGGTCTACTTAAACATTGATAAGAGGGAGTAGGTCTACTTAAACATTGATAAGAGGGAGTAGGTCTACTTAAACATTGATAAGAGGGAGTAGGTCTACTTAAACATTGATAAGAGGGAGTAGGTCTACTTAAACATTGATAAGAAGGAGTAGGTCTACTTACACATTGATAAGAGGGAGTAGGTCTACTTAAACATTGATAAGGAGTAGGTCTACTTAAACATTGATAAGAGGGAGTAGGTCTACTTAAACATTGATAAGAGTAGGTCTACTTAAACATTGATAAGAGTAGGTCTACTTAAACATTGATAAGAGGGAGTAGGTCTACTTAAACATTGATAAGAAGGAGTAGGTCTACTTAAACATTGATAAGAGGGAGTAGGTCTACTTATACATTGATAAGAGGGAGTAAGCCTACTTAAACATTGATAAGAGGGAGTAGGTCTTCTTAAACATTGATAAGAAGGAGTAGGTCTACTTAAACATTGATAAGAGGGAGTAGGTCTACTTAAACATTGATAAGAGGGAGTAGGTCTACCTAAACATTGATAAGAGGGAGTAGGTCTACTTAAACATTGATAAGAAGGAGTAGGTCTACTTAAACATTGATACGAGTAGGTCTACTTAAACATTGATAAGAGTAGGTCTACTTAAACATTGATAAGAGGGAGTAGGTCTACTTAAACATTGATAAGAGGGAGTAGGACAACTTAAACATTGATAAGAGTAGGTCTACTTAAACATTGATAAGAGGTAGTAGGTCTACTTAAACATTGATAAGAGGGAGTAGGTCTACTTAAACATTGATAAGAGCGAGTAAGCCTACTTAAACATTGATAAGAGGGGGTAGGACTACTTAAACATTGATAAGAAGGAGTAGGACTACTTAAACATTGATAAGAGGGAGTAGGTCTACTTAAACATTGATAAGAAGGAGTAGGCCTACTTAAACATTGATAAGAAGGAGTAGGACTACTTAAACATTGATAAGAGGGAGTAGGTCTACTTAAACATTGATAAGAAGGAGTAGGACTACTTAAATATTGATAAGAGGGAGTAGGTCTACTTAAACATTGATAAGAGGGAGTAGGTCTACTTAAACATTGATAAGAGGGAGTAGGTCTACTTAAACATTGATAAGAGGGAGTAGGTCTACTTAAACATTGATAAGAGGGAGTAGGTCTACTTAAACATTGATAAGAGGGAGTAGGTCTACTTAAACATTGATAAGAAGGAGTAGGTCTACTTAAACATTGATAAGAAGGAGTAGGTCTACTTAAACATTGATAAGAGGGAGTAGGTCTACTTAAACATTGATAAGAGGGAGTAGGTCTACTTAAACATTGATAAGAGGGAGTAGGTCTACTTAACATTGATAAGAGGGAGGAGGTCTACTTAAACATTGATAAGCGGGAGTAGGTCTACTTAAACATTGATAAGAGGGATTAGGTCTACTTAAACATTGATAAGAGGGAGTAGGTCTACTTAAACATTGATAAGAGGGAGTAGGCCTACTTAAACATTGATAAGAGGGAGTAGGTCTACTTAAACATTGATAAGAGGGAGTAGGTCTACTTAAACATTGATAAGAGGGAGTAGGTCTACTTAAACATTGATAAGAGGGAGTAGGTCTACTTAAACATTGATAAGAGGGAGTAGGTCTACTTAAACATTGATAAGAAGGAGTAGGTCTACTTACACATTGATAAGAGGGAGTAGGTCTACTTAAACATTGATAAGGAGTAGGTCTACTTAAACATTGATAAGAGGGAGTAGGTCTACTTAAACATTGATAAGAGTAGGTCTACTTAAACATTGATAAGAGTAGGTCTACTTAAACATTGATAAGAGGGAGTAGGTCTACTTAAACATTGATAAGAAGGAGTAGGTCTACTTAAACATTGATAAGAGGGAGTAGGTCTACTTATACATTGATAAGAGGGAGTAAGCCTACTTAAACATTGATAAGAGGGAGTAGGTCTTCTTAAACATTGATAAGAAGGAGTAGGTCTACTTAAACATTGATAAGAGGGAGTAGGTCTACTTAAACATTGATAAGAGGGAGTAGGTCTACCTAAACATTGATAAGAGGGAGTAGGTCTACTTAAACATTGATAAGAAGGAGTAGGTCTACTTAAACATTGATACGAGTAGGTCTACTTAAACATTGATAAGAGTAGGTCTACTTAAACATTGATAAGAGGGAGTAGGTCTACTTAAACATTGATAAGAGGGAGTAGGACAACTTAAACATTGATAAGAGTAGGTCTACTTAAACATTGATAAGAGGTAGTAGGTCTACTTAAACATTGATAAGAGGGAGTAGGTCTACTTAAACATTGATAAGAGCGAGTAAGCCTACTTAAACATTGATAAGAGGGGGTAGGACTACTTAAACATTGATAAGAAGGAGTAGGACTACTTAAACATTGATAAGAGGGAGTAGGTCTACTTAAACATTGATAAGAAGGAGTAGGCCTACTTAAACATTGATAAGAAGGAGTAGGACTACTTAAACATTGATAAGAGGGAGTAGGTCTACTTAAACATTGATAAGAAGGAGTAGGACTACTTAAATATTGATAAGAGGGAGTAGGTCTACTTAAACATTGATAAGAGGGAGTAGGTCTACTTAAACATTGATAAGAGGGAGTAGGTCTACTTAAACATTGATAAGAGGGAGTAGGTCTACTTAAACATTGATAAGAGGGAGTAGGTCTACTTAAACATTGATAAGAGGGAGTAGGTCTACTTAAACATTGATAAGAAGGAGTAGGTCTACTTAAACATTGATAAGAAGGAGTAGGTCTACTTAAACATTGATAAGAGGGAGTAGGTCTACTTAAACATTGATAAGAGGGAGTAGGTCTACTTAAACATTGATAAGAGGGAGTAGGTCTACTTAACATTGATAAGAGGGAGTAGGTCTACTTAAACATTGATAAGCGGGAGTAGGTCTACTTAAACATTGATAAGAGGGATTAGGTCTACTTAAACATTGATAAGAGGGAGTAGGTCTACTTAAACATTGATAAGAGGGAGTAGGCCTACTTAAACATTGATAAGAGGGAGTAGGTCTACTTAAACATTGATAAGAGGGAGTAGGTCTACTTAAACATTGATAAGAGGGAGTAGGTCTACTTAAACATTGATAAGAGGGAGTAGGTCTACTTAAACATTGATAAGAGGGAGTAGGTCTACTTAAACATTGATAAGAAGGAGTAGGTCTACTTACACATTGATAAGAGGGAGTAGGTCTACTTAAACATTGATAAGGAGTAGGTCTACTTAAACATTGATAAGAGGGAGTGGTCTACTTAAACATTGATAAGAGTAGGTCTACTTAAACATTGATAAGAGGGAGTAGGTCTACTTAAACATTGATAAGAGGGAGTAGGTATACTTAAACATTGATAAGAGGGAGTAAGCCTACTTAAACATTGATAAGAGGGAGTAGGTCTACTTAAACATTGATAAGAGGGAGTAGGTCTACTTAAACATTGATAAGAGGGAGTAGGCCTACTTAAACATTGATAAGAGGGAGTAGGTCTACTTAAACATTGATAAGAGGGAGTAGGTCTACTTAAACATTGATAAGAGGAAGTAGGTCTACTTAAACATTGATAAGAGGGAGTAGGTCTACTTAAACATTGATAAGAGGGAGTAGGTCTACTTAAACATTGATAAGAAGGAGTAGGACTACTTAAACATTGATAAGAGTAGGTCTACTTAAACATTGATAAGAGGTAGTAGGTCTACTTAAACATTGATAAGAAGGAGTAGGTCTACTTAAACATTGATAAGAGGGAGTAGGTCTACTTAAACATTGATAAGAGGGAGTAGGTCTACTTAAACATTGATAAGAGGGAGTAAGCATACTTAAACATTGAAAAGAGGGAGTAGATCTACTTAAACATTAATAAGAGGGAGTAGGTCTACTTAAACATTGATAAGAAGGAGTAGGTCTACTTAAACATTGATAAGAGGGAGTAGGTCTATTTAAACATTGATAAGAGGGAGTAGGTTTACTTAAACATTGATAAGAGGGAGTATGTCTACTTAAACATTGATAAGAGGGAGTAGGTCTACTTAAACATTGATAAGAGGGAGTAGGTCTACTTAAACATTGATAAGAGTAGGTCTACTTAAACATTGATAAGAGGGAGTAGGTCTACTTAAACATTGATAAGAAGGAGTAGGTCTACTTAAACATTGATAAGAGGGAGTAGGCCTACTTAAACATTGATAAGAAGGAGTAGGACTACTTAAACATTGATAAGAGGGAGTAGGTCTACTTAAACATTGATAAGAAGGAGTAGGTCTACTTAAACATTGATAAGAAGGAGTAGATCTACTTAAACATTGATAAGAGGGAGTAGGTCTACTTAAACATTGATAAGAGGGAGTAGGTCTACTTAAACATTGATAAGAGGGAGTAGACCTACTTAAACATTGATAAGAGGGAGTAGGTCTACTTAAACATTGATAAGAGGGAGTAGGTCTACTTAAACATTGATAAGAAGGAGTAGGTCTACTTAAACATAGATAAGAGTAGGTCTACTTAAACATTGATATGAGTAGGTCTACTTAAACATTGATAAGAGTAGGTCTACTTAAACATTGATAAGAGGGAGTAGGTCTACTTAAACATTGATAAGAAGGAGTAGGTCTACTTAAACATTGATAAGAGGGAGTAAGCCTACTTAAACATTGATAAGAAGGAGTAGGTCTACTTAAACATTGATAAGAGGTAGTAGGTCTACTTAAACATTGATAAGAGGGAGTAGGTCTACTTAAACATTGATAAGAGGGAGTAGGCCTACTTAGACATTGATAAGAAGGAGTAGGTCTACTTAAACATTGATAAGAGGGAGTAGGTCTACTTAAACATTGATAAGAGGGAGTAGCTCTACTTAAACATTGATAAGAGGGAGTAGCTCTACTTAAACATTGATAAGAGGGAGTAGGTCTACTTAAACATTGATAAGAGGGAGTAGGTCTACTTAAACATTGATAAGAGGGAGTAGGTCTACTTAAACATTGATAAGAGGGAGTAGGTCTACTTAAACATTGATAAGAGGGAGTAGGTCTACTTAAACATTGATAAGAGGGAGTAGGTCTACTTAAACATTGATAAGAAGGAGTAGGCCTACTTAAACATTGATAAGAGGGAGTAGGTCTACTTAAACATTGATAAGAAGGAGTAGGTCTACTTAAACATTGATAAGAGGGATTGGTCTACTTAAACATTGATAAGAGTAGGTCTACTTAAACATTGATAAGAGGGAGTAGGTCTACTTAAACATTGATAAGAGGGAGTAGGTCTACTTAAACATTGATAAGAGGGAGTAGGTCTACTTAAACATTGATGAGGGAGTAGGTATACTTAAACATTGATAAGAGGGAGTACGTCTACTTAAACATTGATAAGAAGGAGTAGGTCTACTTAAACATTGATAAGAGGGAGTAGGTCTACTTAAACATTGATAAGAGGGAGTAGGTCTACTTAAACATTGATAAGAGGGAGTAGGCCTACTTAAACATTGATAAGAAGGAGTAGGTCTACTTAAACATTGATAAGAGGGAGTAGGTCTACTTAAACATGGATAAGAGGGAGTAGGTCTACTTAAACATTGATAAGAGGGAGTAGGTCTACTTAAACATTGATAAGAGGGGGTAGGTCTACTTAAACATTGATAAGAAGGAGTAGGTCTACTTAAACATTGATAAGAGTAGGTCTACTTAAACATTGATAAGAGGGAGTAGGTCTACTTAAACATTGATAAGAGGGAGTAGGTCTACTTAAACATTGATAAGAGGGAGTAAGCCTACCTAATCATTGATAAGAGGGAGTAGGCCTACTTAAACATTGATAAGAAGGAGTAGGACTACTTAAACATTGATAAGAGGGAGTAGGTCTACTTAAACATTGATAAGAAGGAGTAGGTCTACTTAAACATTGATAAGAAGGAGTAGATCTACTTAAACATTGATAAGAGGGAGTAGGTCTACTTAAACATTGATAAGAGGGAGTAGGTCTACTTAAACATTGATAAGAGGGAGTAGGTCTACTTAAACATTGATAAGAGGGAGTAGGCCTACTTAAACATTGATAAGAAGGAGTAGGTCTACTTAAACATTGATAAGAGGGAGTAGGTCTACTTAAACATTGATAAGAAGGAGTAGGTCTACTTAAACATTGATAAGAGGGAGTAGGTCTACTTAAACATTGATAAGAGTAGGTCTACTTAAACATTGATAAGAAGGAGTAGGTCTACTTAAACATTGATAAGAGGGAGTAGGTCTACTTAAACATTGATAAGAAGGAGTAAGTCTACTTAAACATTGATAAGAGGGAGTAGGTCTACTTAAACATTGATAAGAGTAGGTCTACTTAAACATTGATAAGAGTAGGTCTACTTAAACATTGATAAGAGGGAGTAGGTCTACTTAAACATTGATAAGAAGGAGTAGGTCTACTTAAACATACATAAGAGTAGGTCTACTTAAACATTGATAAGAGTAGGTCTACTTAATAATTGATAAGAGTAGGTCTACTTAAACATTGATAAGAGGGAGTAGGTCTACTTAAACATTGATAAGAGTAGGTCTACTTAAACATTGATAAGAGGGAGTAGACCTACTAAAACATTGATAAGAAGGAGTAGGTCTACTTAAACATTGATAAGAGGGAGTAGGTCTTCTTAAACATTGATAAGAGGGAGTAGGTCTGCTTAAACATTGATAAGAGGGAGTAGGCCTACTTAAACATTAATAAGAGGGAGTAGGTCTACTTAAACATTGATAAGAGGGAGTAGGCCTACTTAAACATTGATAAGAGGGTGTAGGTCTACTTAAACATTGATAAGAGGGAGTAGGTCTACTTAAACATTGATAAGAAGGAGTAGGTCTACTTAAACATTGATAAGAGGGAGTAGGTCTACTTAAACATTGATATAAGGGAGTTGGTCTACTTATACATTGATAAGAGGGAGTAAGCCTACTTAAACATTGATAAGAGGGAGTAGGTCTACTTAAACATTGATAAGAAGGAGTAGGTCTACTTAAACATTGATAAGAGGGAGTAGGTCTACTTAAACATTGATAAGAGGGAGTAGGTCTACTTAAACATTGATAAGAGGGAGTATGTCTACTTAAACATTGATAAGAGGGAGTAGGTCTACTTAAACATTGATAAGAGGGAGTAAGTCTACTTAAACATTGATAAGAAGGAGTAGGTCTACTTAAACATTGATAAGAGGGAGTAGGCCTACTTAAACATTGATAAGAAGGAGTAGGTCTACTTAAACATTGATAAGAGGGAGTAGGTCTACTTAAACATTGATAAGAGGGAGTAGGCCTACTTAAACATTGATAAGAAGGAGTAGGTCTACTTAAACATTGATAAGAGGGAGTAGGTCTACTTAAACATTGATAAGAGGGAGTAGGTCTACTTAAACATTGATAAGAGGGAGTAGGTCTACTTAAACATTGATAAGAGGGAGTAGGTCTACTTAAACACTGATAAGAGGGAGTAGGTCTACTTAAACATTGATAAGAGGGAGTAGGTCTACTTAAACATTGATAAAAAGGAGTAGGTCTACTTAAACATTGATAAGAGGGAGTAGGTCTACTTAAACATTGATAGGAGTAGGTCTACTTAAACATTGATAAGAAGGAGTAGGTCTACTTAAACATTGATAAGAGGGAGTAGGTCTACTTAAACATTGATAAGAGGGAGTAGGTCTACTTAAACATTGATAAGAAGGAGTAGGTCTACTTAAACATTGATAAGAGGGAGTAGGTCTACTTAAACATTGATAAGAAGGAGTAGGTCTACTTAAACATTGATAAGAGGGATTGGTCTACTTAAACATTGATAAGAGTAGGTCTACTTAAACATTGATAAGAGGGAGTAGGTCTACTTAAACATTGATAAGAGGGAGTAGGTCTACTTAAACATTGATAAGAGGGAGTAGGTATACTTAAACATTGATAAGAGGGAGTACGTCTACTTAAACATTGATAAGAAGGAGTAGGTCTACTTAAACATTGATAAGAGGGAGTAGGTCTACTTAAACATTGATAAGAGGGAGTAGGTCTACTTAAACATTGATAAGAGGGAGTAGGCCTACTTAAACATTGATAAGAAGGAGTAGGTCTACTTAAACATGGATAAGAGGGAGTAGGTCTACTTAAACATGGATAAGAGGGAGTAGGTCTACTTAAACATTGATAAGAGGGAGTAGGTCTACTTAAACATTGATAAGAGGGGGTAGGTCTACTTAAACATTGATAAGAAGGAGTAGGTCTACTTAAACATTGATAAGAGTAGGTCTACTTAAACATTGATAAGAGTAGGTCTACTTAAACATTGATAAGAGGGAGTAGGTCTACTTAAACATCGATAAGAGGGAGTAGGTCTACTTAAACATTGATAAGAGGGAGTAAGCCTACCTAATCATTGATAAGAGGGAGTAGGTCTACTTAAACATTGATAAGAAGGAGTAGGACTACTTAAACATTGATAAGAGGGAGTAGGTCTACTTAAACATTGATAAGAAGGAGTAGGTCTACTTAAACATTGATAAGAAGGAGTAGATCTACTTAAACATTGATAAGAGGGAGTAGGTCTACTTAAACATTGATAAGAGGTAGTAGGTCTACTTAAACATTGATAAGAGGGAGTAGGTCTACTTAAACATTGATTAGAGGGAGTAGGTCTACTTAAACATTGATAAGAAGGAGTAGGTCTACTTAAACATTGATAAGAGGGAGTAGGTCTACTTAAACATTGATAAGAGGGGGTAGGTCTACTTAAACATTGATAAGAAGGAGTAGGTCTACTTAAACATTGATAAGAGTAGGTCTACTTAAACATTGATAAGAGTAGGTCTACTTAAACATTGATAAGAGGGAGTAGGTCTACTTAAACATCGATAAGAGGGAGTAGGTCTACTTAAACATTGATAAGAAGGAGTAGGTCTACTTAAACATTGATAAGAGGGAGTAGGTCTACTTAAACATTGATAAGAGTAGGTCTACTTAAACATTGATAAGAAGGAGTAGGTCTACTTAAACATTGATAAGAAGGAGTAGGTCTACTTAAACATTGATAAGAGGGAGTAGGTCTACTTAAACATTGATAAGAGTAGGTCTACTTAAACATTGATAAGAGTAGGTCTACTTAAACATTGATAAGAGGGAGTAGGTCTACTTAAACATTGATAAGAAGGAGTAGGTCTACTTAAACATACATAAGAGTAGGTCTACTTAAACATTGATAAGAGTAGGTCTACTTAAACATTGATAAGAGTAGGTCTACTTAAACATTGATAAGAGGGAGTAGGTCTACTTAAACATTGATAAGAGTAGGTCTACTTAAACATTGATAAGAGGGAGTAGACCTACTAAAACATTTATAAGAAGGAGTAGGTCTACTTAAACATTGATAAGAGGGAGTAGGTCTTCTTAAACATTGATAAGAGGGAGTAGGTCTGCTTAAACATTGATAAGAGGGAGTAGGCCTGCTTAAACATTAATAAGAGGGAGTAGGTCTACTAAAACATTGATAAGAGGGAGTAGGCCTACTTAAACATTGATAAGAGGGTGTAGGTCTACTTAAACATTGATAAGAGGGAGTAGGTCTACTTAAACATTGATAAGAAGGAGTAGGTCTACTTAAACATTGATAAGAGGGAGTAGGTCTACTTAAACATTGATATAAGGGAGTTGGTCTACTTAAACATTGATAAGAGGGAGTAAGCCTACTTAAACATTGATAAGAGGGAGTAGGTCTACTTAAACATTGATAAGAAGGAGTAGGTCTACTTAAACATTGATAAGAGGGAGTAGGTCTACTTAAACATTGATAAGAGGGAGTAGGTCTACTTAAACATTGATAAGAGGGAGTAGGTCTACTTAAACATTGATAAGAGGGAGTAGGTCTACTTAAACATTGATAAGAGGGAGTAGGTCTACTTAAACATTGATAAGAGGGAGTAAGCCTACTTAAACATTGATAAGAAGGAGTAGGTCTACTTAAACATTGATAAGAGGGAGTAGGCCTACTTAAACATTGATAAGAAGGAGTAGGTCTACTTAAACATTGATAAGAAGGAGTAGGTCTACTTAAACATTGATAAGAGGGAGTAGGCCTACTTAAACATTGATAAGAAGGAGTAGGTCTACTTAAACATTGATAAGAGGGAGTAGGTCTACTTAAACATTGATAAGAGGGAGTAGGTCTACTTAAACATTGATAAGAAGGAGTATGTCTACTTAAACATTGATAAGAGGGAGTAGGTCTACTTAAACATTGATAAGAGTAGGTCTACTTAAACATTGATAAGAAGGAGTAGGTCTACTTAAACATTGATAAGAGTAGGTCTACTTAAACATTGATAAGAAGGAGTAGGTCTACTTAAACATTGATAAGAGGGAGTAGGTCTACTTAAACATTGATAAGAGTAGGTCTGCTTAAACATTGATAAGAGGGAGTAGGTCTACTTAAACATTGATAAGAAGGAGTAGGTCTACTTAAACATACATAAGAGTAGGTCTACTTCAACATTGATAAGAGGGAGTAGGTCTACTTAAACATTGATAAGAGTAGGTCTACTTAAACATTGATAAGAGGGAGTAGGTCTACTTAAACATTGATAAGAGTAGGTCTACTTAAACATTGATAAGAGGGAGTAGGTCTACTTAAACATTGATAAGAGTAGGTCTACTTAAACATTGATAAGAGGGAGTAGGCCTACTTAAACATTGATAAGAGGGTGTAGGTCTACTTAAACATTGATAAGAGGGAGTAGGTCTACTTAAACATTGATAAGAAGGAGTAGGTCTACTTAAACATTGATAAGAGGGAGTAGGTCTACTTAAACATTGATATAAGGGAGTTGGTCTACTTATACATTGATAAGAGGGAGTAAGCCTACTTAAACATTGATAAGAGGGAGTAGGTCTACTTAAACATTGATAAGAAGGAGTAGGTCTACTTAAACATTGATAAGAGGGAGTAGGTCTACTTAAACATTGATAAGAAGGAGTAGGTCTACTTAAACATTGATAAGAGGGAGTAGGTCTACTTAAACATTGATAAGAAGGAGTAGGTCTACTTAAACATTGATAAGAGGGATTGGTCTACTTAAACATTGATAAGAGTAGGTCTGCTTAAACATTGATAAGAGGGAGTAGGTCTACTTAAACATTGATAAGAAGGAGTAGGTCTACTTAAACATACATAAGAGTAGGTCTACTTCAACATTGATAAGAGTAGGTCTACTTAAACATTGATAAGAGTAGGTCTACTTAAACATTGATAAGAGGGAGTAGGTCTACTTAAACATTGATAAGAGTAGGTCTACTTAAACATTGATAAGAGGGAGTAGGTCTACTTAAACATTGATAAGAGTAGGTCTACTTAAACATTGATAAGAGGGAGTAGGCCTACTTAAACATTGATAAGAGGGTGTAGGTCTACTTAAACATTGATAAGAGGGAGTAGGTCTACTTAAACATTGATAAGAAGGAGTAGGTCTACTTAAACATTGATAAGAGGGAGTAGGTCTACTTAAACATTGATATAAGGGAGTTGGTCTACTTATACATTGATAAGAGGGAGTAAGCCTACTTAAACATTGATAAGAGGGAGTAGGTCTACTTAAACATTGATAAGAAGGAGTAGGTCTACTTAAACATTGATAAGAGGGAGTAGGTCTACTTAAACATTGATAAGAAGGAGTAGGTCTACTTAAACATTGATAAGAGGGAGTAGGTCTACTTAAACATTGATAAGAAGGAGTAGGTCTACTTAAACATTGATAAGAGGGATTGGTCTACTTAAACATTGATAAGAGTAGGTCTACTTAAACATTGATAAGAGGGAGTAGGTCTACTTAAACATTGATAAGAGGGAGTAGGTCTACTTAAACATTGATAAGAGGGAGTAGGTATACTTAAACATTGATAAGAGGGAGTACGTCTACTTAAACATTGATAAGAAGGAGTAGGTCTACTTAAACATTGATAAGAGGGAGTAGGTCTACTTAAACATTGATAAGAGGGAGTAGGTCTACTTAAACATTGATAAGAGGGAGTAGGCCTACTTAAACATTGATAAGAAGGAGTAGGTCTACTTAAACATTGATAAGAGGGAGTAGGTCTACTTAAACATGGATAAGAGGGAGTAGGTCTACTTAAACATTGATAAGAGGGAGTAGGTCTACTTAAACATTGATAAGAGGGGGTAGGTCTACTTAAACATTGATAAGAAGGAGTAGGTCTACTTAAACATTGATAAGAGTAGGTCTACTTAAACATTGATAAGAGTAGGTCTACTTAAACATTGATAAGAGGGAGTAGGTCTACTTAAACATCGATAAGAGGGAGTAGGTCTACTTAAACATTGATAAGAGGGAGTAAGCCTACCTAATCATTGATAAGAGGGAGTAGGTCTACTTAAACATTGATAAGAAGGAGTAGGACTACTTAAACATTGATAAGAGGGAGTAGGTCTACTTAAACATTGATAAGAAGGAGTAGGTCTACTTAAACATTGATAAGAAGGAGTAGATCTACTTAAACATTGATAAGAGGGAGTAGGTCTACTTAAACATTGATAAGAGGTAGTAGGTCTACTTAAACATTGATAAGAGGGAGTAGGTCTACTTAAACATTGATTAGAGGGAGTAGGTCTACTTAAACATTGATAAGAAGGAGTAGGTCTACTTAAACATTGATAAGAGGGAGTAGGTCTACTTAAACATTGATAAGAAGGAGTAGGTCTACTTAAACATTGATAAGAGGGAGTAGGTCTACTTAAACATTGATAAGAGTAGGTCTACTTAAACATTGATAAGAAGGAGTAGGTCTACTTAAACATTGATAAGAGGGAGTAGGTCTACTTAAACATTGATAAGAAGGAGTAGGTCTACTTAAACATTGATAAGAGGGAGTAGGTCTACTTAAACATTGATAAGAGTAGGTCTACTTAAACATTGATAAGAGTAGGTCTACTTAAACATTGATAAGAGGGAGTAGGTCTACTTAAACATTGATAAGAAGGAGTAGGTCTACTTAAACATACATAAGAGTAGGTCTACTTAAACATTGATAAGAGTAGGTCTACTTAAACATTGATAAGAGTAGGTCTACTTAAACATTGATAAGAGGGAGTAGGTCTACTTAAACATTGATAAGAGTAGGTCTACTTAAACATTGATAAGAGGGAGTAGACCTACTAAAACATTGATAAGAAGGAGTAGGTCTACTTAAACATTGATAAGAGGGAGTAGGTCTTCTTAAACATTGATAAGAGGGAGTAAGTCTGCTTAAACATTGATAAGAGGGAGTAGGCCTGCTTAAACATTAATAAGAGGGAGTAGGTCTACTAAAACATTGATAAGAGGGAGTAGGCCTACTTAAACATTGATAAGAGGGTGTAGGTCTACTTAAACATTGATAAGAGGGAGTAGGTCTACTTAAACATTGATAAGAAGGAGTAGGTCTACTTAAACATTGATAAGAGGGAGTAGGTCTACTTAAACATTGATATAAGGGAGTTGGTCTACTTAAACATTGATAAGAGGGAGTAAGCCTACTTAAACATTGATAAGAGGGAGTAGGTCTACTTAAACATTGATAAGAAGGAGTAGGTCTACTTAAACATTGATAAGAGGGAGTAGGTCTACTTAAACATTGATAAGAGGGAGTAGGTCTACTTAAACATTGATAAGAGGGAGTAGGTCTACTTAAACATTGATAAGAGGGAGTAGGTCTACTTAAACATTGATAAGAGGGAGTAGGTCTACTTAAACATTGATAAGAGGGAGTAAGCCTACTTAAACATTGATAAGAAGGAGTAGGTCTACTTAAACATTGATAAGAGGGAGTAGGCCTACTTAAACATTGATAAGAAGGAGTAGGTCTACTTAAACATTGATAAGAAGGAGTAGGTCTACTTAAACATTGATAAGAGGGAGTAGGTCTACTTAAACATTGATAAGAGGGAGTAGGCCTACTTAAACATTGATAAGAAGGAGTAGGTCTACTTAAACATTGATAAGAGGGAGTAGGTCTACTTAAACATTGATAAGAGGGAGTAGGTCTACTTAAACATTGATAAGAAGGAGTAGGTCTACTTAAACATTGATAAGAGGGAGTAGGTCTACTTAAACATTGATAAGAGTAGGTCTACTTAAACATTGATAAGAAGGAGTAGGTCTACTTAAACATTGATAAGAGTAGGTCTACTTAAACATTGATAAGAAGGAGTAGGTCTACTTAAACATTGATAAGAGGGAGTAGGTCTACTTAAACATTGATAAGAGTAGGTCTGCTTAAACATTGATAAGAGGGAGTAGGTCTACTTAAACATTGATAAGAAGGAGTAGGTCTACTTAAACATACATAAGAGTAGGTCTACTTCAACATTGATAAGAGTAGGTCTACTTAAACATTGATAAGAGTAGGTCTACTTAAACATTGATAAGAGGGAGTAGGTCTACTTAAACATTGATAAGAGTAGGTCTACTTAAACATTGATAAGAGGGAGTAGGTCTACTTAAACATTGATAAGAGTAGGTCTACTTAAACATTGATAAGAGGGAGTAGGCCTACTTAAACATTGATAAGAGGGTGTAGGTCTACTTAAACATTGATAAGAGGGAGTAGGTCTACTTAAACATTGATAAGAAGGAGTAGGTCTACTTAAACATTGATAAGAGGGAGTAGGTCTACTTAAACATTGATATAAGGGAGTTGGTCTACTTATACATTGATAAGAGGGAGTAAGCCTACTTAAACATTGATAAGAGGGAGTAGGTCTACTTAAACATTGATAAGAAGGAGTAGGTCTACTTAAACATTGATAAGAGGGAGTAGGTCTACTTAAACATTGATAAGAGGGAGTAGGTCTACTTAAACATTGATAAGAGGGAGTAGGTCTACTTAAACATTGATAAGAGGGAGTAGGTCTACTTAAACATTGATAAGAGGGAGTAAGCCTACTTAAACATTGATAAGAAGGAGTAGGTCTACTTAAACATTGATAAGAGGGAGTAGGCCTACTTAAACATTGATAAGAAGGAGTAGGTCTACTTAAACATTGATATAAGGGAGTTGGTCTACTTATACATTGATAAGAGGGAGTAAGCCTACTTAAACATTGATAAGAGGGAGTAGGTCTACTTAAACATTGATAAGGAGTAGGTCTACTTAAACATTGATAAGAGGGAGTAGGTCTACTTAAACATTGATAAGAGGGAGTAGGTCTACTTAAACATTGATAAGAGGGAGTAGGTCTACTTAAACATTGATAAGAGGGAGTAGGTCTACTTAAACATTGATAAGAGGGAGTAAGCCTACTTAAACATTGATAAGAAGGAGTAGGTCTACTTAAACATTGATAAGAGGGAGTAGGCCTACTTAAACATTGATAAGAAGGAGTAGGTCTACTTAAACATTGATAAGAAGGAGTAGGTCTACTTAAACATTGATAAGAGGGAGTAGGTCTACTTAAACATTGATAAGAGGGAGTAGGCCTACTTAAACATTGATAAGAAGGAGTAGGTCTACTTAAACATTGATAAGAGGGAGTAGGTCTACTTAAACATTGATAAGAGGGAGTAGGTCTACTTAAACATTGATAAGAAGGAGTAGGTCTACTTAAACATTGATAAGAGGGAGTAGGTCTACTTAAACATTGATAAGAGTAGGTCTACTTAAACATTGATAAGAAGGAGTAGGTCTACTTAAACATTGATAAGAGTAGGTCTACTTAAACATTGATAAGAAGGAGTAGGTCTACTTAAACATTGATAAGAGGGAGTAGGTCTACTTAAACATTGATAAGAGTAGGTCTGCTTAAACATTGATAAGAGGGAGTAGGTCTACTTAAACATTGATAAGAAGGAGTAGGTCTACTTAAACATACATAAGAGTAGGTCTACTTAAACATTGATAAGAGTAGGTCTACTTAAACATTGATAAGAGTAGGTCTACTTAAACATTGATAAGAGGGAGTAGGTCTACTTAAACATTGATAAGAGTAGGTCTACTTAAACATTGATAAGAGGGAGTAGGTCTACTTAAACATTGATAAGAGTAGGTCTACTTAAACATTGATAAGAGGGAGTAGGCCTACTTAAACATTGATAAAACGGTGTAGGTCTACTTAAACATTGATAAGAGGGAGTAGGTCTACTTAAACATTGATAAGAAGGAGTAGGTCTACTTAAACATTGATAAGAGGGAGTAGGTCTACTTAAACATTGATATAAGGGAGTTGGTCTACTTATACATTGATAAGAGGGAGTAATCCTACTTAAACATTGATAAGAGGGAGTAGGTCTACTTAAACATTGATAAGAAGGAGTAGGTCTACTTAAACATTGATAAGAGGGAGTAGGTCTACTTAAACATTGATAAGAGGGAGTAGGTCTACTTAAACATTGATAAGAGGGAGTAGGTCTACTTAAACATTGATAAGAGGGAGTAGGTCTACTTAAACATTGATAAGAGGGAGTAAGCCTACTTAAACATTGATAAGAAGGAGTAGGTCTACTTAAACATTGATAAGAGGGAGTAGGCCTACTTAAACATTGATAAGAAGGAGTAGGTCTACTTAAACATTGATATAAGGGAGTTGGTCTACTTATACATTGATAAGAGGGAGTAAGCCTACTTAAACATTGATAAGAGGGAGTAGGTCTACTTAAACATTGATAAGGAGTAGGTCTACTTAAACATTGATAAGAGGGAGTAGGTCTACTTAAACATTGATAAGAGGGAGTAGGTCTACTTAAACATTGATAAGAGGGAGTAAGCCTACTTAAACATTGATAAGAAGGAGTAGGTCTACTTAAACATTGATAAGAGGGAGTAGGCCTACTTAAACATTGATAAGAAGGAGTAGGTCTACTTAAACATTGATAAGAAGGAGTAGGTCTACTTAAACATTGATAAGAGGGAGTAGGTCTACTTAAACATTGATAAGAGGGAGTAGGTCTACTTAAACATTGATAAGAGGGAGTAGGTCTACTTAAACATTGATAAGAAGGAGTAGGTCTACTTAAACATTGATAAGAAGGAGTAGGTCTACTTAAACATTGATAAGAGGGAGTAGGTCTACTTAAACATTGATAAGAGGGAGTAGGCCTACTTAAACATTGATAAGAAGGAGTAGGTCTACTTAAACATTGATAAGAGGGAGTAGGTCTACTTAAACATTGATAAGAGGGAGTAGGTCTACTTAAACATTGATAAGAAGGAGTAGGTCTACTTAAACATTGATAAGAGGGAGTAGGTCTACTTAAACATTGATAAGAGTAGGTCTACTTAAACATTGATAAGAAGGAGTAGGTCTACTTAAACATTGATAAGAGTAGGTCTACTTAAACATTGATAAGAAGGAGTAGGTCTACTTAAACATTGATAAGAGGGAGTAGGTCTACTTAAACATTGATAAGAGTAGGTCTGCTTAAACATTGATAAGAGGGAGTAGGTCTACTTAAACATTGATAAGAAGGAGTAGGTCTACTTAAACATACATAAGAGTAGGTCTACTTAAACATTGATAAGAGTAGGTCTACTTAAACATTGATAAGAGTAGGTCTACTTAAACATTGATAAGAGGGAGTAGGTCTACTTAAACATTGATAAGAGTAGGTCTACTTAAACATTGATAAGAGGGAGTAGGTCTACTTAAACATTGATAAGAGTAGGTCTACTTAAACATTGATAAGAGGGAGTAGGCCTACTTAAACATTGATAAAACGGTGTAGGTCTACTTAAACATTGATAAGAGGGAGTAGGTCTACTTAAACATTGATAAGAAGGAGTAGGTCTACTTAAACATTGATAAGAGGGAGTAGGTCTACTTAAACATTGATATAAGGGAGTTGGTCTACTTATACATTGATAAGAGGGAGTAATCCTACTTAAACATTGATAAGAGGGAGTAGGTCTACTTAAACATTGATAAGAAGGAGTAGGTCTACTTAAACATTGATAAGAGGGAGTAGGTCTACTTAAACATTGATAAGAGGGAGTAGGTCTACTTAAACATTGATAAGAGGGAGTAGGTCTACTTAAACATTGATAAGAGGGAGTAGGTCTACTTAAACATTGATAAGAGGGAGTAAGCCTACTTAAACATTGATAAGAAGGAGTAGGTCTACTTAAACATTGATAAGAGGGAGTAGGCCTACTTAAACATTGATAAGAAGGAGTAGGTCTACTTAAACATTGATATAAGGGAGTTGGTCTACTTATACATTGATAAGAGGGAGTAAGCCTACTTAAACATTGATAAGAGGGAGTAGGTCTACTTAAACATTGATAAGGAGTAGGTCTACTTAAACATTGATAAGAGGGAGTAGGTCTACTTAAACATTGATAAGAGGGAGTAGGTCTACTTAAACATTGATAAGAGGGAGTAAGCCTACTTAAACATTGATAAGAAGGAGTAGGTCTACTTAAACATTGATAAGAGGGAGTAGGCCTACTTAAACATTGATAAGAAGGAGTAGGTCTACTTAAACATTGATAAGAAGGAGTAGGTCTACTTAAACATTGATAAGAGGGAGTAGGTCTACTTAAACATTGATAAGAGGGAGTAGGTCTACTTAAACATTGATAAGAGGGAGTAGGTCTACTTAAACATTGATAAGAAGGAGTAGGTCTACTTAAACATTGATAAGAGGGAGTAGGTCTACTTAAACATTGATAAGAGTAGGTCTACTTAAACATTGATAAGAAGGAGTAGGTCTACTTAAACATTGATAAGAGTAGGTCTACTTAAACATTGATAAGAAGGAGTAGGTCTACTTAAACATTGATAAGAGGGAGTAGGTCTACTTAAACATTGATAAGAGTAGGTCTGCTTAAACATTGATAAGAGGGAGTAGGTCTACTTAAACATTGATAAGAAGGAGTAGGTCTACTTAAACATACATAAGAGTAGGTCTACTTAAACATTGATAAGAGTAGGTCTACTTAAACATTGATAAGAGTAGGTCTACTTAAACATTGATAAGAGGGAGTAGGTCTACTTAAACATTGATAAGAGTAGGTCTACTTAAACATTGATAAGAGGGAGTAGACCTACTAAAACATTGATAAGAAGGAGTAGGTCTACTTAAACATTGATAAGAGGGAGTAGGTCTTCTTAAACATTGATAAGAGGGAGTAGGTCTGCTTAAACATTGATAAGAGGGAGTAGGCCTACTTAAACATTAATAAGAGGGAGTAGGTCTACTTAAACATTGATAAGAGGGAGTAGGCCTACTTAAACATTGATAAGAGGGTGTAGGTCTACTTAAACATTGATAAGAGGGAGTAGGTCTACTTAAACATTGATAAGTCGGAGTAGGTCTACTTAAACATTGATAAGAGGGAGTAGGTCTACTTAAACATTGATATAAGGGAGTTGGTCTACTTATACATTGATAAGAGGGAGTAAGCCTACTTAAACATTGATAAGAGGGAGTAGGTCTACTTAAACATTGATAAGAAGGAGTAGGTCTACTTAAACATTGATAAGAGGGAGTAGGTCTACTTAAACATTGATAAGAGGGAGTAGGTCTACTTAAACATTGATAAGAGGGAGTAGGTCTACTTAAACATTGATAAGAGGGAGTAGGTCTACTTAAACATTGATAAGAGGGAGTAAGCCTACTTAAACATTGATAAGAAGGAGTAGGTCTACTTAAACATTGATAAGAGGGAGTAGGCCTACTTAAACATTGATAAGAAGGAGTAGGTCTACTTAAACATTGATATAAGGGAGTTGGTCTACTTAAACATTGATAAGAGGGAGTAGCCCTACTTAAACATTGATAAGAAGGAGTAGGTCTACTTAAACATTGATAAGAGGGAGTAGGTCTACTTAAACATTGATAAGAGGGAGTAGGTCTACTTAAACATTGATAAGAGGGAGTAGGTCTACTTAAACATTGATAAGAGGGAGTAGGTCTACTTAAACATTGATAAGAGGGAGTAGGTCTACTTAAACATTGATAAGAGGGAGTAGGTCTACTTAAACATTGATAAGAAGGAGTAGGTCTACTTAAACATTGATAAGAGGGAGTAGGTCTACTTAAACATTGATAAGAAGGAGTAGGTCTACTTAAACATTGATAAGAGGGAGTGGTCTACTTAAACATTGATAAGAGTAGGTCTACTTAAACATTGATAAGAGGGAGTAGGTCTACTTAAACATTGATAAGAGGGAGTAGGTCTACTTAAACATTGATAAGAGGGAGTAGGTCTACTTAAACATTGATAAGAGGGAGTAGGCCTACTTAAACATTGATAAGAGGGAATAGGTCTACTTAAACATTGATAAGAGGGAGTAGGTCTACTTAAACATTGATAAGAGGGAGTAGGTCTACTTAAACATTGATAAGAGGGAGTAGGTCTACTTAAACATTGATAAGAAGGAGTAGGTCTACTTACACATTGATAAGAGGGAGTAGGTCTACTTAAACATTGATAAGAAGGAGTAGGTCTACTTAAACATTGATAAGAGGGAGTGGTCTACTTAAACATTGATAAGAGTAGGTCTACTTAAACATTGATAAGAGGGAGTAGGTCTACTTAAACATTGATAAGAGGGAGTAGGTATACTTAAACATTGATTAGAGGGAGTAAGCCTACTTAAACATTGATAAGAGGGAGTAGGTCTACTTAAACATTGATAAGAGGGAGTAGGTCTACTTAAACATTGATAAGAGGGAGTAGGCCTACTTAAACATTGATAAGAGGGAGTAGGTCTACTTAAACATTGATAAGAGGGAGTAGGTCTACTTAAACATTGATAAGAGGAAGTAGGTCTACTTAAACATTGATAAGAGGGAGTATGTCTACTTAAACATTGATAAGAGGGAGTAGGTCTACTTAAACATTGATAAGAGGGAGTAGGTCTACTTAAACATTGATAAGAAGGAGTAGGACTACTTAAACATTGATAAGAGTAGGTCTACTTAAACATTGATAAGAGGTAGTAGGTCTACTTAAACATTGATAAGAAGGAGTAGGTCTACTTAAACATTGATAAGAGGGAGTAGGTCTACTTAAACATTGATAAGAGGGAGTAGGTCTACTTAAACATTGATAAGAGGGAGTAAGCATACTTAAACATTGAAAAGAGGGAGTAGATCTACTTAAACATTAATAAGAGGGAGTAGGTCTACTTAAACATTGATAAGAAGGAGTAGGTCTACTTAAACATTGATAAGAGGGAGTAGGTCTACTTAAACATTGATAAGAGGGAGTAGGTCTACTTAAACATTGATAAGAGGGAGTATGTCTACTTAAACATTGATAAGAGGGAGTAGGTCTACTTAAACATTGATAAGAGGGAGTAGGTCTACTTAAACATTGATAAGATTAGGTCTACTTAAACATTGATAAGAGGGAGTAGGTCTACTTAAACATTGATAAGAGGGAGTAGGTCTACTTAAACATTGATAAGAGGGAGTAGGCCTACTTAAACATTGATAAGAAGGAGTAGGACTACTTAAACATTGATAAGAGGGAGTAGGTCTACTTAAACATTGATAAGAGTAGGTCTACTTAAACATTGATAAGAGTAGGTCTACTTAAACATTGATAAGAGGGAGTAGGTCTACTTAAACATTGATAAGAAGGAGTAGGTCTACTTAAACATTGATAAGAGGGAGTAAGCCTACTTAAACATTGATAAGAAGGAGTAGGTCTACTTAAACATTGATAAGAGGTAGTAGGTCTACTTAAACATTGATAAGAGGGAGTAGGTCTACTTAAACATTGATAAGAGGGAGTAGGCCTACTTAGACATTGATAAGAAGGAGTAGGTCTACTTAAACATTGATAAGAGGGAGTAGGTCTACTTAAACATTGATAAGAGGGAGTAGCTCTACTTAAACATTGATAAGAGGGAGTAGGTCTACTTAAACATTGATAAGAGGGAGTAGGTCTACTTAAACATTGATAAGAGGGAGTAGGTCTACTTAAACATTGATAAGAGGGAGTAGGTCTACTTAAACATTGATAAGAGGGAGTAGGTCTACTTAAACATTGATAAGAGGGAGTAGGTCTACTTAAACATTGATAAGAAGGAGTAGGTCTACTTAAACATTGATAAGAGGGAGTAGGTCTACTTAAACATTGATAAGAAGGAGTAGGTCTACTAAAACATTGATAAGAGGGATTGGTCTACTTAAACATTGATAAGAGTAGGTCTACTTAAACATTGATAAGAGGGAGTAGGTCTACTTAAACATTGATAAGAGGGAGTAGGTCTACTTAAACATTGATAAGAGGGAGTAGGTCTACTTAAACATTGATGAGGGAGTAGGTATACTTAAACATTGATAAGAGGGAGTAGGTCTACTTAAACATTGATAAGAAGGAGTAGGTCTACTTAAACATTGATAAGAGGGAGTAGGTCTACTTAAACATTGATAAGAGGGAGTAGGTCTACTTAAACATTGATAAGAGGGAGTAGGCCTACTTAAACATTGATAAGAAGGAGTAGGTCTACTTAAACATTGATAAGAGGGAGTAGGTCTACTTAAACATGGATAAGAGGGAGTAGGTCTACTTAAACATTGATAAGAGGGAGTAGGTCTACTTAAACATTGATAAGAGGGGGTAGGTCTACTTAAACATTGATAAGAAGGAGTAGGTCTACTTAAACATTGATAAGAGTAGGTCTACTTAAACATTGATAAGAGTAGGTCTACTTAAACATTGATAAGAGGGAGTAGGTCTACTTAAACATTGATAAGAGGGAGTAGGTCTACTTAAACATTGATAAGAGGGAGTAAGCCTACCTAATCATTGATAAGAGGGATTAGGCCTACTTAAACATTGATAAGAAGGAGTAGGACTACTTAAACATTGATAAGAGGGAGTAGGTCTACTTAAACATTGATAAGAAGGAGTAAGTCTACTTAAACATTGATAAGAAGGAGTAGATCTACTTAAACATTGATAAGAGGGAGTAGGTCTACTTAAACATTGATAAGAGGGAGTAGGTCTGCTTAAACATTGATAAGAGGGAGTAGGTCTACTTAAACATTGATAAGAGGGAGTAGGTCTACTTAAACATTGATAAGAAGGAGTTGGTCTACTTAAACATTGATAAGAGGGAGTAGGTCTACTTAAACATTGATAAGAGGGAGTAGGTCTGCTTAAACATTGATAAGAGGGAGTAGGTCTACTTAAACATTGATAAGAGGGAGTAGGACTACTTAAACATTGATAAGAGGGAGTAGGTCAACTTAAACATTGATAAGAGGGAGTAGGTCTACTTAAACATTGATAAGAAGGAGTAGGTCTACTTAAACATTGATAAGAGGGAGTAGGTCTACTTAAACATTGATAAGAGGGAGTAGGTCTACTTAAACATTGATAAGAGGGAGTAGGTCTACTTAAACATTGATAAGAAGGAGTAGGTCTACTTAAACATTGATAAGAGGGAGTAGGTCTACTTAAACATTGATAAGAAGGAGTAGGTCTACTTAAACATTGATAAGAGGGAGTAGGTCTACTTAACATTGATATGAAGGAGTAGGTCTACTTAAACATTGATAAGAGGGAGTAGGTCTACTTAAACATTGATAAGAGGGAGTAGGTCTACTTAAACATTGATAAGAGTAGGTCTACTTAAACATTGATAAGAGGGAGTAGGACTACTTAAACATTGATAAGAGGGAGTAGGTCTACTTAAACATTGATAAGAGCGAGTAAGCCTACTTAAACATTGATAAGAGGGGGTAGGCCTACTTAAACATTGATAAGAAGGAGTAGGACTACTTAAACATTGATAAGAGGGAGTAGGTCAACTTAAACATTGATAAGAGGGAGTAGGTCTACTTAAACATTGATAAGAAGGAGTAGGTCTACTTAAACATTGATAAGAGGGAGTAGGTCTACTTAAACATTGATAAGAGGGAGTAGGTCTACTTAAACATTGATAAGAGGGAGTAGGTCTACTTAAACATTGATAAGAGTAGGTCTACTTAAACATTGATAAGAGTAGGTCTACTTAAACATTGATAAGAGGGAGTAGGTCTACTTAAACATTGATAAGAAGGAGTAGGTCTACTTAAACATACATAAGAGTAGGTCTACTTAAACATTGATAAGAGTAGGTCTACTTAAACATTGATAAGAGTAGGTCTACTTAAACATTGATAAGAGGGAGTAGACCTACTAAAACATTGATAAGAAGGAGTAGGTCTACTTAAACATTGATAAGAGGGAGTAGGTCTTCTTAAACATTGATAAGAGGGAGTAGGTCTGCTTAAACATTGATAAGAGGGAGTAGGCCTACTTAAACATTAATAAGAGGGAGTAGGTCTACTTAAACATTGATAAGAGGGAGTAGGCCTACTTAAACATTGATAAGAGGGTGTAGGTCTACTTAAACATTGATAAGAGGGAGTAGGTCTACTTAAACATTGATAAGAAGGAGTAGGTCTACTTAAACATTGATAAGAGGGAGTAGGTCTACTTAAACATTGATATAAGGGAGTTGGTCTACTTATACATTGATAAGAGGGAGTAGGTCTACTTAAACATTGATAAGAGGGAGTAGGTCTACTTAAACATTGATAAGAGGGAGTAGGTCTACTTAAACATTGATAAGAGGGAGTAGGTCTACTTAAACATTGATAAGAGGGAGTAGGTCTACTTAAACATTGATAAGAGGGAGTTGGTCTACTTAAACATTGATAAGAGGGAGTAGGTCTACTTAAACATTGATAAGAGGGAGTAAGCCTACTTAAACCTTGATAAGAAGGAGTAGGTCTACTTAAACATTGATAAGAGGGAGTAGGCCTACTTAAACATTGATAAGAAGGAGTAGGTCTACTTAAACATTGATAAGAGGGAGTAGGTCTACTTAAACATTGATAAGAGGGAGTAGGCCTACTTAAACATTGATAAGAAGGAGTAGGTCTACTTAAACATTGATAAGAGGGAGTAGGTCTACTTAAACATTGATAAGAGGGAGTAGGTCTACTTAAACATTGATAAGAGGGAGTAGGTCTACTTAAACATTGATAAGAGGGAGTAGGTCTACTTAAACATTGATAAGAGGGAGTAGGTCTACTTAAACATTGATAAGAGGGAGTAGGTCTACTTAAACATTGATAAGAAGGAGTAGGTCTACTTAAACATTGATAAGAGGGAGTAGGTCTACTTAAACATTGATAAGAGTAGGTCTACTTAAACATTGATAAGAAGGAGTAGGTCTACTTAAACATTGATAAGAGTAGGTCTACTTACACATTGATAAGAAGGAGTAGGTCTACTTAAACATTGATAAGAGGGAGTAGGTCTACTTAAACATTGATAAGAGTAGGTCTGCTTAAACATTGATAAGAGGGAGTAGGTCTACTTAAACATTGATAAGAAGGAGTAGGTCTACTTAAACATACATAAGAGTAGGTCTACTTAAACATTGATAAGAGTAGGTCTACTTAAACATTGATAAGAGTAGGTCTACATAAACATTGATAAGAGGGAGTAGGTCTACTTAAACATTGATAAGAGTAGGTCTACTTAAACATTGATAAGAGGGAGTAGACCTACTAAAACATTGATAAGAAGGAGTAGGTCTACTTAAACATTGATAAGAGGGAGTAGGTCTTCTTAAACATTGATAAGAGGGAGTAGGTCTGCTTAAACATTGATAAGAGGGAGTAGGCCTACTTAAACATTAATAAGAGGGAGTAGGTCTACTTAAACATTGATAAGAGGGAGTAGGCCTACTTAAACATTGATAAGAGGGTGTAGGTCTACTTAAACATTGATAAGAGGGAGTAGGTCTACTTAAACATTGATAAGAAGGAGTAAGTCTACTTAAACATTGATAAGAAGGAGTAGATCTACTTAAACATTGATAAGAGGGAGTAGGTCTACTTAAACATTGATAAGAGGGAGTAGGTCTACTTAAACATTGATAAGAGGGAGTAGGTCTACTTAAACATTGATAAGAGGGAGTAGGTCTACTTAAACATTGATAAGAAGGAGTTGGTCTACTTAAACATTGATAAGAGGGAGTAGGTCTACTTAAACATTGATAAGAAGGAGTAGGTCTACTTAAACATTGATAAGAGGGAGTAGGTCTACTTAAAAATTGATAAGAGTAGGTCTACTTAAACATTGATAAGAAGGAGTAGGTCTACTTAAACATTGATAAGAGGGAGTAGGTCTACTTAAACATTGATAAGAAGGAGTAGGTCTACTTAAACATTGATAAGAGGGAGTAGGTCTACTTAAACATTGATAAGAGTAGGTCTACTTAAACATTGATAAGAGTAGGTCTACTTAAACATTGATAAGAGGGAGTAGGTCTACTTAAACATTGATAAGAAGGAGTAGGTCTACTTAAACATACATAAGAGTAGGTCTACTTAAACATTGATAAGAGTAGGTCTACTTAAACATTGATAAGAGTAGGTCTACTTAAACATTGATAAGAGGGAGTAGGTCTACTTAAACATTGATAAGAGTAGGTCTACTTAAACATTGATAAGAGGGAGTAGGCCTACTTAAACATTAATAAGAGGGAGTAGGTCTACTTAAACATTGATAAGAGGGAGTAGGCCTACTTAAACATTGATAAGAGGGTGTAGGTCTACTTAAACATTGATAAGAGGGAGTAGGTCTACTTAAACATTGATAAGAAGGAGTAGGTCTACTTAAACATTGATAAGAGGGAGTAGGTCTACTTAAACATTGATATAAGGGAGTTGGTCTACTTATACATTGATAAGAGGGAGTAAGCCTACTTAAACATTGATAAGAGGGAGTAGGTCTACTTAAACATTGATAAGAAGGAGTAGGTCTACTTAAACATTGATAAGAGGGAGTAGGTCTACTTAAACATTGATAAGAGGGAGTAGGTCTACTTAAATATTGATAAGAGGGAGTAGGTCTACTTAAACATTGATAAGAGGGAGTAGGTCTACTTAAACATTGATAAGAGGGAGTAAGCCTACTTAAACATTGATAAGAAGGAGTAGGTCTACTTAAACATTGATAAGAAGGAGTAGGCCTACTTAAACATTGATAAGAAGGAGTAGGTCTACTTAAACATTGATAAGAGGGAGTAGGTCTACTTAAACATTGATAAGAGGGAGTAGGCCTACTTAAACATTGATAAGAAGGAGTAGGTCTACTTAAACATTGATAAGAGGGAGTAGGTCTACTTAAACATTGATAAGAGGGAGTAGGTCTACTTAAACATTGATAAGAGGGAGTAGGTCTACTTAAACATTGATAAGAGGGAGTAGGTCTACTTAAACATTGATAAGAGGGAGTAGGTCTACTTAAACATTGATAAGAGGGAGTAGGTCTACTTAAACATTGATAAGAAGGAGTAGGTCTACTTAAACATTGATAAGAGGGAGTAGGTCTACTTAAACATTGATAAGAGTAGGTCTACTTAAACATTGATAAGAAGGAGTAGGTCTACTTAAACATTGATAAGAGTAGGTCTACTTAAACATTGATAAGAAGGAGTAGGTCTACTTAAACATTGATAAGAGGGAGTAGGTCTACTTAAACATTGATAAGAGTAGGTCTGCTTAAACATTGATAAGAGGGAGTAGGTCTACTTAAACATTGATAAGAAGGAGTAGGTCTACTTAAACATACATAAGAGTAGGTCTACTTAAACATTGATAAGAGGAGGTCTACTTAAACATTGATAAGAGTAGCTCTACTTAAACATTGATAAGAGGGAGTAGACCTACTAAAACATTGATAAGAAGGAGTAGGTCTACATAAACATTGATAAGAGGGAGTAGGTCTTCTTAAACATTGATAAGAGGGAGTAGGTCTGCTTAAACATTGATAAGAGGGAGTAGGCCTACTTAAACATTAATAAGAGGGAGTAGGTCTACTTAAACATTGATAAGAGGGAGTAGGCCTACTTAAACATTGATAAGAGGGTGTAGGTCTACTTAAACATTGATAAGAGGGAGTAGGTCTACTTAAACATTGATAAGTCGGAGTAGGTCTACTTAAACATTGATAAGAGGGAGTAGGTCTACTTAAACATTGATATAAGGGAGTTGGTCTACTTATACATTGATAAGAGGGAGTAAGCCTACTTAAACATTGATAAGAGGGAGTAGGTCTACTTAAACATTGATAAGAAGGAGTAGGTCTACTTAAACATTGATATAAGGGAGTTGGTCTACTTAAACATTGATAAGAGGGAGTAGGCCTACTTAAACATTGATAAGAAGGAGTAGGTCTACTTAAACATTGATAAGAGGGAGTAGGTCTACTTAAACATTGATAAGAGGGAGTAGGTCTACTTAAACATTGATAAGAGGGAGTAGGTCTACTTAAACATTGATAAGAGGGAGTAGGTCTACTTAAACATTGATAAGAGGGAGTAGGTCTACTTAAACATTGATAAGAGGGAGTAGGTCTACTTAAACATTGATAAGAAGGAGTAGGTCTACTTAAACATTGATAAGAGGGAGTAGGTCTACTTAAACATTGATAAGAAGGAGTAGGTCTACTTAAACATTGATAAGAGGGAGTGGTCTACTTAAACATTGATAAGAGTAGGTCTACTTAAACATTGATAAGAGGGAGTAGGTCTACTTAAACATTGATAAGAGGGAGTAGGTCTACTTAAACATTGATAAGAGGGAGTAGGTCTACTTAAACATTGATAAGAGGGAGTAAGCCTACTTAAACATTGATAAGAGGAAGTAGGTCTACTTAAACATTGATAAGAAGGAGTAGGTCTACTTAAACATTGATAAGAAGGAGTAGATCTACTTAAACATTGATAAGAGGGAGTAGGTCTACTTAAACATTGATAAGAGGGAGTAGGTCTACTTAAACATTGATAAGAGGGAGTAGGTCTACTTAAACATTGATAAGAGGGAGTAGGTCTACTTAAACATTGATAAGAAGGAGTAGGTCTACTTAAACATTGATAAGAGGGAGTAGGTCTACTTAAACATTGATAAGAAGGAGTAGGTCTACTTAAACATTGATAAGAGGGAGTAGGTCTACTTAATCATTGATAAAAGTAGGTCTACTTAAACATTGATAAGAAGGAGTAGGTCTACTTAAACATTGATAAGAGGGAGTAGGTCTACTTAAACATTGATAAGAAGGAGTAGGTCTACTTAAACATTGATAAGAGGGAGTAGGTCTACTTAAACATTGATAAGAGTAGGTCTACTTAAACATTGATAAGAGGGAGTAGGTCTACTTAAACATTGATAAGAAGGAGTAGGTCTACTTAAACATACATAAGAGTAGGTCTACTTAAACATTGATAAGAGTAGGTCTACTTAAACATTGATAAGAGTAGGTCTACTTAAACATTGATAAGAGGGAGTAGGTCTACTTAAACATTGATAAGAGGGAGTAGACCTACTAAAACATTGATAAGAAGGAGTAGGTCTACTTAAACATTGATAAGAGGGAGTAGGTCTTCTTAAACATTGATAAGAGGGAGTAGGTCTGCTTAAACATTGATAAGAGGGAGTAGGCCTACTTAAACATTAATAAGAGGGAGTAGGTCTACTTAAACATTGATAAGAGGGAGTAGGCCTACTTAAACATTGATAAGAGGGTGTAGGTCTACTTAAACATTGATAAGAGGGAGTAGGTCTACTTAAACATTGATAAGAAGGAGTAGGTCTACTTAAACATTGATAAGAGGGAGTAGGTCTACTTAAACATTGATAAGAGGGAGTAGGTCTACTTAAACATTGATAAGAGGGAGTAGGTCTACTTAAACATTGATAAGAGGGAGTAGGTCTACTTAAACATTGATAAGAGGGAGTAGGCCTACTTAAACATTAATAAGAGGGAGTAGGTCTACTTAAACATTGATAAGAGGGAGTAAGCCTACTTAAACATTGATAAGAAGGAGTAGGTCTACTTAAACATTGATAAGAGGGAGTAGGCCTACTTAAACATTGATAAGAGGGTGTAGGTCTACTTAAACATTGATAAGAGGGAGTAGGTCTACTTAAACATTGATAAGAAGGAGTAGGTCTACTTAAACATTGATAAGAGGGAGTAGGTCTACTTAAACATTGATATAAGGGAGTTGGTCTACTTATACATTGATAAGAGGGAGTAAGCCTACTTAAACATTGATAAGAGGGAGTAGGTCTACTTAAACATTGATAAGAAGGAGTAGGTCTACTTAAACATTGATAAGAGGGAGTAGGTCTACTTAAACATTGATAAGAGGGAGTAGGTCTACTTAAACATTGATAAGAGGGAGTAGGTCTTCTTAAACATTGATAAGAGGGAGTAGGTCTGCTTAAACATTGATAAGATGGAGTAGGCCTACTTAAACATTAATAAGAGGGAGTAGGTCTACTTAAACATTGATAAGAAGGAGTGGGTCTACTTAAACATTGATAAGAGGGAGTAGGTCTACTTAAACATTGATAAGAGGGAGTAGGCCTACTTAAACATTGATAAGAAGGAGTAGGTCTACTTAAACATTGATAAGAGGGAGTAGGTCTACTTAAACATTGATAAGAGGGAGTAGGTCTACTTAAACATTGATAAGAGGGAGTAGGTCTACTTAAACATTGATAAGAGGGAGTAGGTCTACTTAAACATTGATAAGAGGGAGTAGGTCTACTTAAACATTGATAAGAGGGAGTAGGTCTACTTAAATATTGATAAGAAGGAGTAGGTCTACTTAAACATTGATAAGAGGGAGTAGGTCTACTTAAACATTGATAAGAAGGAGTAGGTCTACTTAAACATTGATAAGAGGGAGTGGTCTACTTAAACATTGATAAGAGTAGGTCTACTTAAACATTGATAAGAGGGAGTAGGTCTACTTAAACATTGATAAGAGGGAGTAGGTCTACTTAAACATTGATAAGAGGGAGTAAGCCTACTTAAACATTGATAAGAGGGAGTAAGCCTACTTAAACATTGATAAGAGGAAGTAGGCCTACTTAAACATTGATAAGAGGGAGTAGGTCTACTTAAACATTGATAAGAGGGAGTAGGTCTACTTAAACATTGATAAGAAGGAGTAGGACTACTTAAACATTGATAAGAGGGAGTAGGTCTACTTAAACATTGATAAGAGGGAGTAGGTCTACTTAAACATTGATAAGAGGGAGTAGGTCTACTTAAACATTGATAAGAGGGAGTAGGTCTACTTAAACATTGATAAGAGGGAGTAGGTCTACTTAAACATTGATAAGAGGGAGTAGGTCTACTTAAACATTGATAAGAGGGAGTAGGTCTACTTAAACATTGATAAGAGGGAGTAGGTCTACTTAAACATTGATAAGAAGGAGTAGGTCTACTTAAACATTGATAAGAGGGAGTAGGTCTACTTAAACATTGATAAGAGGGAGTAGGTCTACTTAAACATTGATAAGAGGGAGTAAGCCTACTTAAACATTGATAAGAAGGAGTAGGTCTGCTTAAACATTGATAAGAGGGAGTAGGTCTACTTAAACATTGATAAGAGGGAGTAGGTCTTTGAAGAATTTAAAATGTTAAATATATTTTGATGTGTTTACAAATCACTTTATTGGTTACTACATGATTCCATGTGTTATTTCATAGTTTTGATGTCTTCACTATTATTCTACAATGTAGAAAATAGTCTAAATAAATAAAAACCCTTAAATGAGTAGGTGTGTCCAAACTTTTGACTGGTACTGTATATATTATTTATTTTACCAGGTTTTTGGAAATTCTCCCGCGACCCCATTTTCATATCGGAATCTAGATGAGAGTGTTTCTCTGTCTCTATCCCCATGCAGATGGGTCCTCTGATCAACACTGCTACTGACACCCTGCTCACCAACCTCAATTGTCATGCTGAGTCTGGAGAGAGCTTTGACATTCACAGGTACTGCAACTACAGTATATCGAGGTTCATTATACTGTAACTGAAGGACTTCTCAGTCATTCGGCTATACAATAGTTATCCTGTAATTTTCCTAACAAAAAGATGACAAATTCAAATGTCTACAGACAGCCTCAGATCTGTTATTCTAGTGGTAAATTCTCAGGTGGATGCTGTATTATCATTGTATAAAAGCTCTCTATGTATGGTATTCAGTACATACATACCATATTGTGTTGACTGGGTTTGTTCTCTCTCTCCTCAGGTGTTTTGGCTGTTTCACCATGGATGTGATAGCCAGCGTTGCATTTGGCACTCAGGTGGACTCTCAGAAGGACCCAGATGACCCGTTCGTCCACCACGCCCAGAAGTTCTTCTCTTTCTCCTTCTTCACACCCATCATGTTCGTCTTCAGTGAGTACGGTGGAGCCATGCCCTGAGGCCAACTAACTCATCAGCAATTTAAAGTCTTCCTAATTTGTCGAATTGTCCAATTCAAATACTGCTGCATTCCATAGTTGATGCCAAAAATGGAGTGACAAAGACTATATTTTGTCTTCAGTTGCTTTTCCATTCCTGATTCCTCTGGCCCGGGTCCTCCCCAACAAGAGGAGGGATGAGATGAACAACTTCTTCATCAACTGCATTCAGAAGATCATCAGACAGAGAGATGAGCAGCCAGTTGAAGAGGTATTACTATAGCAGCCTACCTATCCTTTGTAAAGATGGGAAAATATATGAAATAATAAAGGACTTGTAATGTCTCCTGTCCTCCTCTTCTCTGATCTTGATCTACCTGTGTGTGTGTGTGTGTTTCTCTGTATGTAGCGGCGGCGAGACTTCCTACAGCTGATGCTGGACACGCGGAGCAGCAAGGAGTGTGTGTCGCTGGAGCACTTTGACGTGGTCAACCATGCAGATGAGCTGGCCCCCAGACACACTCACACAAACCAGCAAGAAAATGTTGACGTCAGCCATGAGTCACCCAACAGGCGCTCGGTTCAGACCCAGAAGAGGATGATGTCGGATGATGAGATAGTGGGCCAGGCGTTTGTGTTCTTCTTGGCGGGGTATGAGACCAGTAGCAACACCCTAGCCTTTACCTGCTACCTCCTGGCTCTTCACCCAGAGTGTCAGAGCAAACTGCAGGCTGAGGTGGATGACTTCTTCACCAGATATGTGAGTACGGGCCTCTGGCTTCCCTGTATGCACCTTATGTTCACAATCACCTATAATTGCCCTCATTGTTTGTGACAGTATGTTTGCCATGATGGTCTATTGATACTAATAGGATCCAAACCAGATTATGTAAATGGTCCACACTGTCGGCTCCACCTGATGGTGAGACTGTACAGAGTTGAGGTCAATTCCATTTCAATTCAGTCAATTCAGGAAGTAAAATGAAATTCCAATTCCAGTTTTCTGAATGTCACTTTACTTCCTGAATTGACAATTGAAATGAAATTGACCCCAATCTGGTATTGTGGGCTTCAGCAGCACAGCATAACATACAGTCATTTTGCAGGGATTTATGACCAAGAGACCCAGTCCTATATCAACTCCACCTCAGCTGTAATAAGTCCATCTCTGCAGCAGTACCAGTCTGCCACTCCGCAGGCCAGCAGAGGTGATGAGTGTGAAAGACAGACAGTGATGGGCCCTGGCTGGAACAAAAATAAATGAGAGAGACTGGGGGGATGGGCAGAGAGGGAGGGGTGGGTTGACATTTTTAAGAATGAGGATTTTCAATCTGTTTCTCTGGGGTCACAGCGACCTGCAGTTTGATGTGTGCTGTCACTATATTGCGAAATAAAGAACCCAGACAGCACCCAAGCTTTCACTGCATTCACTAAGGATAAAAACTGCTCTTTGTCTTGCATCCAGATGAAGACTTGGTTGCAGCGCAAACACACACACACACACACACACACACACACACACACACACACACACACACACACACACACACACACACACACACACACACACACACACACACACACACACACACACACACACACACACACACACACAGGCACGCACACACGCATGTTCGCACGCACGCACGCACACACACACACACACACACACACACACACACACACTGTTGTCACAGCCACGATCAACTCTGCAGCATAACACTGGTCTAATAGTGGAGAGAAACAGTTTGACAGGGGAGTGGAGGATCTAACAAGGCCATGGATATGTCCAAAATGGCACCCTATTCCCTAGGGTCCATAGGGCTGTGGTCAAAGTAGTGCACAATATATGGAATAGGGTGCCATTTCGGACACAGCAATGGCCTTGTTAGATCCTCCACTCTCCCGTCTCTCTTCCTGCATCCTAATACCCTGACCAAGGCCAGAGCAGTGGAGAACAGAGAAGAGTGGAGCAGACAGCAGACCAGAAGACAGGATCAAACGCACAGACTGGAGAGTCTGGAGTCAGACACTATTTCATTCTTTCATGTCCTCTTCCCCCGTTCTACGTCGTGCCGATACGCCGCTCTCTGCTCTCCAATTCTCAATCCTTCAACTCACAGGGGAGGAAGTGTCTACAAAGAGAGCTCTTAGTGTAAACTAACTAACTCTGCCTGTTTGCCTTCTGGTGTTTTATTTCCTGATCAAAATGCATCAGTGCTCACTTCCTCACTGTTTTATGTCCCTTTTTTATATCTTGGTGTTATTTATTTTCTCATTGCACATTTTCTGCAGTGGACTTTTATCCTTTTGGTCTCTGACTTGCCTCTCTGAAATAGAGCACTGAATTGTAGTCTACTGAGTAGCCTTCAAAGCACCGCAACAAGATCTAGTATTTACTGTTACATAGCCTACTGTAATGAAGGAGCTGAGATGAAGAGTGCTGTCTGCTGATGGGACTGGATATCATTTGTCTTAAGGGTAGTTTTACTGAAAGGCTTCACCACTGATAATTACAGTCTATTAACGACACTGTTGTCAACAACTCTACTGTTTATTGCAGCATTTTGAAAGTCCTCTGCTACTATAAGATTGATTGCTCTGGACTCTGCACTCTGGACTCACCTACATCAAAATGTTACACTCTCCTGAACCTTTTTAAGGCGTCTGGATCAGAAGCAGGTTTTCACAACATCATACGAGAAATGTTACAATAACGTAGAGCCGAAGAACTCAGGTTATGGCAGCGTTAATACACATCTCTACAGAGGGCTAGTGAGCTGTATGTAGCTAGCTGGTGAAGGAAATGGGGATTTTCAACAGTCGGGGTGAATAAATGTTAGTGTAACTTTGGGAACTTGATCAGATACACAGTAATACCTGTGGACATAAACTCTTTTATAGGCTAGCTTGATCTACATTTGACCAGACATCTGGCAGCTGACTATAGTGTGAAGGCCAGTTTTTCTCTCTCTCACTTCTCCTGCCGTGCTCATCACAGCTAACTCAACCCACTGCCTTTCAGTACAGTGAAAGAGACTGACTGTGTGGTGTTTTTAGCTGCTACCACAAGGTTGTCCGCTCCTGAAAGCATTTTGAATGATAGTGTCAGTTGAAGTCGGAAATTTACATACACTTAGGTTGGAGTCATTAAAACTAGTTTTTCAACCACTCAAAAATGTCTTGTTAACAAATTATAGTTTTGGCAAGTCGGTTAGGACATCTACTTTGTGCATGACACAAGTCATTTTTACAACAATTGTTTACAGACAGATTATTTCACTTATAATTCACAATTCCAGTGGGTCAGAAGTTTACATATACTTAAGTTGACTATGCCTTTAAACAGCTTGGAAAATTCCAGAAAATGATGTAATGGATTTAGAAGCTTCTGATAGGCTAATTGACATCATTTGAGTCAATTGGAGGTGTACCTGTGGATGTATTTCGAGGCCTACCTTCAAACCCAGTGCCTCTTTGCTTGACATCATCGTAAAATCAAAAGATATCAGCCAAGACCTCAGAAAATAATTGTAAACCTCCACAAGTCTGGTTCATCCTTTGGAGCAATTTCCAAACGCCTGAAGGTACCACGTTCATCTGTACAAACAATAGTACGCAAGTATAAACATCATGGGACCACGCAGCCGTCATACCGCTCAGGAAGGAGACGCGTTCTGTCTCTTAGAGGTGAAGGTAGTTTGGTGCGAAAAGTGCAAATCAATCCCAGAACAACAGCAAAGGACCTTGTTAAGATGCTGGAGGAAACAACAATAACCTGAAAGGCCACTCAGCAAGGAAGAAACCACTGCTTAAAACTGCCATAAAAAAGCCAGACTGCTGTTTGCAACTGCACATGGGGACAAAGATCGTACTTTTGGAGACATGTCCTCTGGTCTGATGAAACAAAAATAGAACTGTTTGGCCATAATGACCATCGTTATGTTTGGAGGAAAAAGGGGGAGGTTTGCAAGCCGAAGAACACCATCCCAACCGTGAAACATGGGGGTGGCAGCATCATGTTGTGGGGGTGCTTTACTGGAGGAGGGACTGGTGCACTTCACAAAATAGATGGCATCAAGAGGACGGTTAATGTTGTGGATATATTGAAGCAACATCTCAAGACATCAGTCAGGAAGCTAAATCTTGGTCGCAAATGAGTCTTCCAAATGGACAATGACCCCAAGCATACTTCCAAAGTTGTGGCAAAATGGCTTAAGGACAACAAAGTCGAGCAATTGGAGTGGCCATCACAAAGCCCTGACCTCAATCCGATGGAAAATTTGTGGGCATAACTGAAAAAGCTTGTTCGAGCAAGGAGGCCTACAATCCTGACTCAGTTACACCAGCTCTGTCAGGAGGAATGGGCCACAATTCACCCAACTTATTGTGGGAAGCTTGTGTAAGGCTACCCAAAATGTTTGACCCAAGTTGAACAATTTAAAGGCAATGCTACCAAATACTATTTAAGTGTATGTAAAATCTGAAATAAATCATGCTCTCTTCTATTATTCTGACATTTCACATTCTAAAAATAAAGTGGTGTTCCTAACTGGCCTAAAACAGGGAATTTTTACTTGGATTAAATGTCAGGAATTGTGAAAAACTGAGTTTAAATGTATTTGGCTAAGGTGTATGTAAACTTCTGACTTCAACTGTATACTGTTACAATGCATGGTATTGAAAACAGAACCGCACACATTGAAAGATCCACACACTCTTTAATTATTTCAAATAATCTGCAGCTTATCCTGGTCATTACAAAATCGTAGACATGTTCCATCGATTATAATTGTTTTTTGGTAATTCATTCTAATTGTCATTTTCATTCACAAGCATGTTCTGTGGATTGAGTTGTTAGCCATAATTCATCTCACGTGTGTTCCGGTTGTGTCTGTAGGAGCTGGCAGAAGGCGGGCTAAGCTAGCCGAGCCTCCAGCAGAGACACTTCGGTGACTCAATCATCTCATCTCGCTCTCTTCCTGAGAAGAGCCATGTTGTTTCTTCTGACTCTGCCACTCAGGCTAGAGCCAAACTTGCAAATGTGTCACTAGCTGCACGTATTTCTCTCTCCTTCTCTTTCTTTCTCCCTCTCCTTTCTCTCTCTCTCTCTCTCTCTCCCTCTCTACTGTTGTGTTACCACATTCAGGGGCTCCCTTCATTCATTTGCCATTCTTATCTCCCTAAATTACAGAATAAGTTGAAGCAAAGCAAGGCCCCTAATGACATGCAGAAGGTGTTAAGACTCTTGATGGAAAAGGAGGAGAGACCAACATATCTTAAATGACCTGTTTCAGCCTGGGCTGCCCCTGCTTTGCTGCGTTGCTCCCCTCCCCTCCGCACTGTCTGTCTGTTGGCAAAGGTCTTCAGGGGGGGAGGGAGGGGGAGGGAGGGAAGAGAGAGAATGAAAGAATAGAGAGTGAGAGAGAGGAAGAAAGGGAGTGAGAGTGTAAAGAGGAAGAGAGTGGGGGTACAGGGTTCAGTGTTACTATAGGTATAATAGGGAGCTTGTCATCTATAGTTTAAAGGAAAATTCCACCCAAAATCTTTTGGTAATTTTTTAATTACTTCATTGTTGATATAGTTCCAAAATGTTTTGCATGTCAGCATTCAAGCTATATAACGAAAAATACATAAATATTTTGTATTTTGAATGTTAAATATCTTAACTTGATTGCTGAGTTGCAAAACATTTTGGGTATACTATATATCAACAATGGACTAATGACACAAATACCAAACTGTTGTTTTGGGGTGCAGTTTTCCTTTTAAGTTAAAAGGTGATGAGTTATTCAGGGCGCCTCTCCTTTTTGTTCCCTGTGACTATTTTTGGTTGGTGCTGGCCTCTATGGGTGTTGCAGAGGTAAGGCCTGTTTGCTATGAAGCACTAAGAGCTGCTGTAATCCTATAGCACGATGCCAGGCCTGGCAGGAAGAGGTGTCTTTGAGATTCTTCTGAGCCTCTGCCCAAAGTGCAGGTCAAAGGTCAAAACATCACTCATGCTGTCTGAACTAATTTCGCACAAACTCTATTGTGTACAGATGCAGGATTTTAAAGGGAGTGGTACATTTGGGCAAATCAAGTCTAACATTTTGAAGTGGAAATTACACTGAACAAAAATATAAACGCAACATGTAAGTGTTGGTCCCAAGTTTCATGAGCTGAAATAAAAAATCCCAGAAATGTTTAAATGTGCAGTTTTGTCACACAACACAATGCCACAGATGTCTAAAGTTTTGAGAGATTGTGCAATTGGCCTGCATGGTCATGGTCGCAAATGTAAGTGTAAGGAATTTAAACTAAGTAGCCTATCAATGGTTCTAATTTTTGCTTCGAATCCACCAAAGCTGTTGCCAGAGAATTGAATGTTAATTTCTCTACCATAAGCCGCTTCCAACGTAATTTTAGAGAATTTGTCAGTACGTCCAACTGATTTCCAATTTTCCTGATTTCCTTATATAAACTGTAACTCAGTAAAATTGTTTATATTTTTGTTCAGTAAACAAACTTTAGAAGCCTTTTTAAACCTTGAGTAGACTAAACGTTTGCATTTCCTGCTGTGCAGGTCATTTCCTGCAACAGCAGGGTGATCAAATTAAGATCTTACATCTGTATATCTCAGACATAGGCTACAGTCACTGTCAGTCTACACTTGTTTTTTACAACGCATGTGACAAATATATATATATATATATATATATATATATATATATATATATATATAGTATATATATATATAAAGAGAGAGAGAGAGAGAGAGAGAGAGAGAGAGAGAGAGAGAGAGAGAGAGAGAGAGAGAGAGAGAGAGAGAGAGAGAGAGAGAGAGAGGAGAGAGAGAGGAGAGAGAGAGAGAGAGAGAGAGAGAGAGAGAGAGAGAGAGAGAGTGAGAGAGAGAGGAGAGAGGAGATAGAGAGAGAGAGAGAGAGAGGAGAGAGAGAGAGAGAGAGAGAGAGGAGAGAGAGAGAGAGAGGACGAGAGAGAGAGAGAGAGAGAGAGAGAGAGAGAGAGAGAGAGAGAGAGAGAGAGATGCCAATGCTCCTGCACACACAGCATACAGAGCTGATCTGCCAGGCCCAGTGTGTGCTAGTCAGAGCAGAAGCCGTAGCGGTCTGTCGCAGCAGCAGCTTACCTTTCCTGTTTAAATTATTAATCTACATCCTGCCTGGGAGAAGGGGCCTCAGATAGACCTTTCTCTGAGAGGGGATGTCCTCTCATTGCCTCTTCTATTCTCTTTCTATTCCTTTGGACAGGATGAAATGAGGGCCAGGCTGTGTGTAGAGCTGTATGAATGCTCTTTCCCTCTCTCCATCCCAACTTAACACTCTTCCCTCCTTCCCTTCCTCCCATGGGTCATTGTTCAGATTTTAGAAAGCTGCTGCCCTCTTGATTCTGTGGGGGGAGGGAGAGAGTGAAGAGGGATGAAGGGAAGGAAAAGATAAGAGAGCGGGCTTTGAGTAGGGAAGTAGGGAAGGGAAGCACAGAGCCTCTCACTCCCCATCACCAAGACCTTGCACTGGGTGAGAGAAAGATGGAGAGAGCGAGACAGAGAGAGGGTGGGGTCAAGAAAGGTTTATATTTAGAGCAAGAAAATAGATAAAGGGAAGGTGGAGAAAGAAAGAGATGGAGAGGGAGGGAGAATCATTGTGTAAGAGGGCACAGGGTAAAATAAAACTGATAGGAATCTGGACCTTCAGATTTCTGTACCAGCTTGTGTTGAATGCTTGTTGCACACAGTGCTGATTGAAGGAGGGCTTTTTGTGTGAAGATTCAGGTTATAATCTCACATGTGAGTGACCAGTAAAGACAGAGAGGATTGAAGTGTGTGTGTGTGTGTGTGTGTGTGTGTGTGTGTGTGTGTGTGTGTGTGTGTGTGTGTGTGTGTGTGTGTGTGTGTGTGTGTGTGTGTGTGTGTGTGTGTGTGTGTGTGTGTGTGTGTGTGTGTGTGTGTGTGTGTGTGTGTGTTCTACAGGGGCCAATCATGGGTCTCAGCACTAACGTCAGGCCGTCAGGCCTCTTCCCAGTCATATATCCGTCCAGCCCACGTCCATAGGGTCATCTCTATTGAACATCACAAAATGGTCGCCTAAAGTCGTCAGGGCGTTGTGTCATGGTCCTATGGAGGTTTTGTCTTGTTCCCGGTTTGTCCCGGGGATGTTTTTAGGACTTTCTTGTGATGTTGTTTCATGGTCCCCTGAACGGTCTTGGGTCGTTGTGTCATGGTCCCCTGGAGGTTTTTGTCTAGTTTCCGGTTTGTCCCGGGGACGTCACATGACGGTCACAAAGAAACATTCTTCCCATAAAAAACTAATTTTACCTATACAGTAATTATTATTTAACATGTCCTGGGATTTAAACTCACAACTTATTGGTTCACAGCATTACGATCTTACTGCTACGCCACCATGTCTGTATCAATGACTGATTTCACCTGAAGGCTATTCCTACACTTTACACTTCAAAGTGAATCTCAGCTCTGTTAAAACTACAAGGGGGCCTCCCGAGTGGCGTAGCAGTCTAAGGCACTACATTGCACTGTTGCGGCATCACTACAGCCTGAGGTTCAATCCCAGGCCGTGTCACAACCGGCTGTGACTGGGAGTCCCATATGACAGTGCACAATTGGCCCAGCGCTGTCCAGGTTAGGGGAGGGTTTGGCCAGGGGGGGCTTTACTTGGCTCATTATGCTCTAGCGACACCTGTGGCAGGTCAGGTGCCTGCAGGCTGACTAGGTCATCAGTTGAACAGTGTTTCCGCCGACACATTGGTGCTTCTGGGTTAAGCGAGCGGGTGTTAAGAAGCGTGGCTTGGCGGGTCATGTTTCAGAAAGCACATGACTTGACCTTCGCCTCTCCCGAGCCTAATGGGGAGTTGCAGAAATGGGACAAGATCATAATCACAAAATTGCAGAGAAAAAGGGGGTAAAAAAATACAATGAAGAAAAACTATTTTATTTATCATAGTGATTTAGGAGTGACATTAAATAATTTAACATTTAGCAGACGCTCTTATCCAGAGCCTTACAGTAGTGAGTTCATAGATTTTAATACTTTTTTCATGCTGGTCCCCCGTGGGAATTGAACCCACTACCCTGGCTCTGCAAGCATCATGCTCTGCCAACTGAGCTACACGGGACTAAAACAGTATAATATGCCCCACCAACAGTAAACAACTATACTGAAAACCCAAACTCAAATTGCTGAAATAAGTAAATTAAATCAATGAGAGAATAGTCAGATTAAATGATAATTAAAAAGGGGTTCCTTATTTCTCAAATTGCTGAAATAAGTAAATTAAATCAATGAGAGAATAGTCAGATTAAATGATAATTAAAAAGGGGTTCCTTATTTATTACTGGACTATATAGTATATAGTTAGTATAGTCAGTCCTATAGTGTTATTACTGTATACATTGGCAGCTGAAAGCTGACTTGCAGTATAACAGTTTGGTACATACAATAAACAAAAACAGTACCATTCAAAAATCAGGATGTAAGGGAGTTGTTGTTCTGGAAGACAAAATGTTTTCAATAATTCTGCCGTGGCTGCTCTCTCTCTCTCTCTCTCTAACTGATGTGTGCTGAATGTTAACAGCTGTCACGAGGCTGCCATCGTTAAATACCCCTCTTTCCCAACTGCCCTGTGGAATAGTGAAAAACAGACAGGAGCACGCTCTCTACAGCTGTGGCGGTGGGGTAGTCTCTCTCCCTCTCTTTCTATCTTTCTCTCAGTCTTTCTCTCCTCTCTCTTTTTCTCTCTGTTTGTCCTCACAAAATATTGTGTTCAGCTTGCGTAATGAGGGCGAGATCACTCTTATGCCAGTCTGTGAGCTGTAGATCATATGGAGGTTTAGTCTGTCTTTCCTGTGGTGCCTCTCCTGGCAATGATAGCCTTACAGTTTCTTATTCTTCCAAACAGTTATTTACAATATACTACAGAATATATATTTGATTTTACATTTTTTATGGAACGTAGAAGTGAGCACACTTCCATAGTCTGAGGTCTTTCATAGATAGAGTAAATCAAAATCAAATCTAATGTTATTGGTCACATACACATATTTAGCAGATGTTGTTGCGGGTGTAGTCAAATGCTGGTGTTCCTAGCTCCAACAGTGCAGTAATATCTAACCGTGTGTGTATTGCTGTACTGGACACCTCCGCAATCCAAGCTCTCCTTTGTAAAAGCATGTTACTGTATCATTACTTCTCTGAGTGTGGTATGGCCTGTAACCTGCCATCACAACCTCTATGTCATGAATCTATCATCCTCCATGTAGAGAATAAAATATCCAGGTGCTGTTCTGATGAATCCAGTCATTACACTGGGCTGCTTTGTATTTAATAACCATCAGAGGCAGAGAGAAAG